>NC_141755.1:38844405-39148311 GCF_982258835.1 Parasteatoda tepidariorum
TTTTCTTAATTTCATGACTACTGTAATCAACATATTTTCAAAACTATTGTTTACCATGTTAACAGCTGCATAAATACTTGAAACTTTGAAAATAATCTTTTTTTAATATAACAATTAATGTCCGATGGCCCAATGACTTGAAAAAATATTCTATACATATGAAATTGACAGTGGGCTGGGCTACTCGACTCTCCCCTAAATAAGAATCGAGATATTAGCAGATTCCAGGCTTGGGACCTCTAAAAGGCTTGTCAGAAGCAGCGTCGTTTGAACTACGAAAATCGGATCTATCTGGAGGGCGGGTAAAAAATTCGGAAAATCTTATCTGCTGCGTGTAAAAAGAGAGAAAATAGCTAAAATAAGTAAAAATGAGAAAGGATTGGTAGCTATGTAGTTTGAATTTTCTATTTCTCTTTGAAAATCAGTGAATTTTCTGAAAAAGCGGAAAACTTATTTAAAAAAAAGTGAAATTTTTAGAAAATCTGAATTTTTGATAAAAAGCTGAAATTCAAGAGATAAAAGTGAAAAAAGCGGAAAAATCTCATCCCTGAAAAAAGCCATAGACTGAAAGAAACAATTTTTTTTCTTATATGCATAATTCGGCCACATACCAAGCACTGTAGTTATCTTATATATTGCTTACTTCATTTCATAGCTTCGCAGAAAAATACTAAATAACTTTCAATTGTAATTTTAGTCATTATTGAAAGAATAGTAATAGGACTAAGTGTTACTATTTTTTTTCTTTATACTATTCTTATTTTATTGTATGTAAATACAAAATGTACTGATTTTAAATCTTCAGACGTAGATAATAAGTACTTTTACAATAATTTTTTTTAATTATACATGCATTACTCTTAACTGCTTTGTATGAGAAATTGCATATCACAAAAAAATAATTTAAAAAAATAGATTTTGTTAAGTTATGCTTGGTAATATTTTATGATCAATTTTATATTAAAAATATTTCATTAGCGACTAATCTAATAGTTGTTTTACTATGCTATACTGAGAAGTTACAAAGATACATCATTAATAACAGAAATACATATTTACATTATGGAATTTCTATTGTTAATTTTCTTCTCTGATCTTAAAAAAGTTTTAAGTCCTAATCATTGATTTAGTAAACGTTTTGATGGCACTGATATTTATAAAACATTTGTAAAATAAGTCACAAATATGAAACATTTTATAAGTACAGTGCAAAACAATAAAAGAATCACAATGAATAACTTAAAATTCATGAAACTGTTTTTCACATACTAGGACTCAATCTTAATAGTTTGAGGGATGACCTCAAATATGCAAATTAGCTAGTGCAGATATTTTAAATTAAGAAATCAGCCAAAAAAATGTACCATCTCTGAATAGACAAATTTTTTCTCCTAAGGATTTGGATTTCTGACTCAAAATATAAGGAGTAGATGCAATCTGAAAATTATGGTCCTAACAGTTTGGCTAGGAGAGCTGTCAAAAGTTTACACTCCTTAATGTTATTTTACTTTTTGCATCTTAGCGAACTTTTTATCAAATAAACAAGTTTTTGCACATAATTATAAAATTTATTTATCCCATGCAGAATAAGCTCTTGATAAATCTTAATCATTATTATTGACAGTCAAAACAATTTTGAAATGTATGCAAATTTTTAAATTATTTCAAAGAATTTAATTTTACATGGCAAAATACATCCATAAATACATGGCAAAATAAATCCGTTGAATTAAAATCTATTACATTTTAAAATTTTTCAACAATTATTAAATTAAATAATAGTTATAAAAAATTTTGATTTTGAAAAGTAACTAATAGGATCATATTCCCCACATAGTGGCATAATATTTCGGGGGTCAGAAATCATAATCCGTCTAAAAATGATATGCTTATTAGGAGAAAGTACATTTTTGTAGATGATTTCGCAAATTAAAATATCGTATGCACTGAGTCCAAGTATATAAAAATTCAATCATTAAATAAAAAGTTATTCAGAGCGATTTGTTTTAATATTGCACATTCCGCATAAAGATAATGTATTATTTTTAAAAGAAAAAGAAAATTTTTGGATTTCAAAATTTTATTAAAAAATTAAAACTATACAAAACAGCCTATTTTTATTGTGCTATATCATGTTTTAGCACTTTTTTGTCCCATCCACAAGACACTAAATCATTTTCTAAGCTCCAGGCAAGTCCTCGAACAAAGTCATCATGAACATCACTTTTACATCTAAAAGAAGGAAAAAAAAATTTATACTTTTTAGCAAATATTTAAAGAAAAACTAAACTCATTTAAAATACCAATGACTTTTAAAACCATATTGTAAACATAGCAAAACAAATAAAAGCCATTTAATTTCATCAAATATCACAATTTAAGATTATTAGCTCAACTCGTTACTCCTCCCCATACCTAAAAAAAATCAGAAGAATCTTCAAATAAGGCATACTTTTTGAAAGAGGCAAGTAAAAATTATTTTAAAAATTTATTTATTACATAAATAAAAATTAAAACTTCTAGCTTTTAATTTACATCTGAAAATACTGTAATGATTTTAAAATGATTTGTTTTTATTTAAGTAAGGCACAAAAAATTAAATTATTTAATGCAAGTAAATATAACAGGATGTAAAACTAAACTTAAAGGATAATTTTTTTTATTTGTTATAAGGAATTTTAACTCTTGCCCTATTTTGTCATAATAGTAACTATTTTTGCTAAAATATAATTAAAATACTAACTATAATGTAAGTTTTTCTTTCTAATTTAAAGTAGTTTTTTGGAGCAATACACTTAATTATAGTTTCACAGATTTGGAAATATACTATCTTACTAATATTAAAATTTTAAACGTTTCACATGAACAAGTTTTTGGAAAAAGCTTTATTACACAAACAAGTAATCTAATCAGTAAAAGTTTAAATATACTTATACATTAAATAGTTTATCATAACTTCTTCAGGAAAAAATCAAATTAATAACTGAAATTACAGTTATTAACATTTTGGTTTATAATTAAAATCTCATCATTTTGCAATTTTAATTTATGTGAAACACTAAACTATTTCTTTCGTTACTAAAACTTTGTTTTCAATTTTTTACAATTCAATTTTGTTAGGCTTTTTTTCTATGAAAAAAGTATTAAAGCTACTCACAAAACAAGTGGATTGTCCCCTTCAACATTCGTCACACAGACATCAGTATCATCAGCACAAGATGCAAGATATAATTTACTGAAAACAAAAATATATATATTCATAAATATCGGCTTTCAATCTAAAATAACTACAGTTATGTTCCTAGGCATTCTCAGAAGGATGGCTTGCCCTACCTGTCCTTTGATCCCAATAAATGGGCCCTTTTTGTAAAAATAAGTTCCATTTTGAAAGAAAAAAAAAATTAACACTAGTAAAATTATCTGTAATAGGTTTAATAGGAGGTTGTAAATCTGTTTATAGGTTTAATTCTGATTACTATTACGAACATTAACCTTGTTAGGATTATTTTCAACTGGTAAAATTTTTAGAGGTATCTTTTGGGGGGGGGGGGATATTAATACATTTTTAAATGTTCATTTTCTTACAATTTTCCATTTAAATTATAGAGAAAAGCTTTCAAGTTATTTATCAATGAATAATTTGTTAGTTTACATTTTTCGAAAAAAAAAAAAAAAAAACTATGCAGAGATTGCGTTTAATTATTCTTTATAAACTACAATTTTTTTTTCTTATCCTGATAATGAGAGAGAATTATTTTTTAAAATATACACATAAAATAGTATAAGAGGGTAATTTAAAAATGTTTGCCAATAAAATTCAATTACATTAATATTACACGTTTTGAGAAATTTTTTACGGTGTTAAAGCTCAGTCTGCCCTTTTTACTCTGCGGGAGAACTCTGATATCTATATTGATAAATTACAGATAATGGATTTTTGCAACATTCTCCTTAAACTCAAATGTCAACTGTGAAAAAGTGCAAAACTAAATGTGGACACTAATGGCGAAAAAAATTATGAAGTCATTACTGAAATACTAAATTCACAGGTCACAATCACATAGTTGTAAAGATATCAAGGTATAAATGGGCAGAAATAGAAAAATCACATGAATTAATGAGAAAATTGGTGGAAAGATTATAAATTAAAACGATATGTATTAATAATCTTTAAAAAACCAATTAACCAGAAATTCTAGCACAAATGAGAAAAGCTTAGAACGATAAATTCTTTTCAAAATCAGTATAATTTGTAGCATTACATGGATTGGAAGAACAGGATGTCTCAAGTGCTGTAAGATTTCTGTTTAAAAGTGTGAAGGGAATATTTTTATGTCTTAGTAGTTTAGTGATCAAAATTTCTTGTAAAATATTTCATAAAATTTTGATTTATGTAAAGTTAATATAATATGTACATTAAATTACTTTTATTTTTAGTTATTTAATATCTTTAGAAATAAGAGGGATAATCTTAAGTTCTTGGTTTTTATGTTGCATTTTATAGAATCAATTTGGAGTTTAACTTGTTTTGATTTAAGGTAAGTAGGTACTTTATTTATGTCACACTAGAGCTGCACAATGGACTATTGGCGACGATCTGGGAAATATCCCTGAGGATGATCCGAAGACACGCCTTTGCAATTTTGATCCTCAACAGAGGGGATGGCTCCCCTGCTTTGGTGCCTAACGATCTGCATGCATAGTCGAGCACTTAACGGTTTAACGAGGAGCGCTACTGTGCATCCTCGGTCCCAACACAGGCTGATCAAACTAGTCACCCACCCGCCTACTGACCGCAGCCAGTGATGCTTCACTGCAGAATTCTACTGGGAACCAAGTCTTTATGATCAGTCCACTGCAGGACTCTTTTGATTTTAAAGAAAAAAAAATTAATTTATGAAAGAGAATCATGTAAAAATGGCAGAGTTTCGTAAGATGCAGTTCATATTTTGAAAAAAAAAAAATATATATATAATAAATGCAGATACAGTGAAAGTTTACTAAAAAAAAACGTGTTGTTGTTGTTTCTTATCCTCCATCTGTCTGACGGAATCGGACAGGATCCAATAGGTTGTTGACCCTCAAAAAGTCGATGACAAGAAGTGGAGTAGCGTATAAGTTTTCCTTGGAAAGTCCCAAGCAGTCAAGGATATGTTTGGCAGAGGCCTGCTGGGCTTCACGTTTGGAGCAGACTGCATAAGTCTTTCTTCCTTCGAAGTACGAGAGACTATTCGTGTGTCCACTTGCCAATCTGGCAATTGCTGTTTGAGACGCTCTATCACCTATATGAGCAAGTGAAGAGCCCGGTTCCTTGGCCGCATACCAGTTATGAGAGGGGGGATCCTCCACTTTTTTGATAGATGGTTTTTGATTTTGGACTGATTCTCTGAGTAGGTAAGGGCTGAGGACGAAGGTGTTGAATGACTACAGCCCTCCTTGGCCAAGCGATCCGCTTGCTCATTGCCAAAAATGTCAACGTGGGATGAAAAAAAATGGGTGAATGGGTTAAGAAAGTTTACTCAAAAAACTCCATTAAAATGTTGTCTCCTTTTAGATAGTTTGTATTCTCATAACCATTTTATTTCCTTCTTCTACAACAATAACCTAAACTTTTCTCAAAATTTTTTTAAAACTTCTTTTCAATAAAGTTTTATCTTTTCAAAATACCTACTTACTTTCAAAACATAGGAAATCAGCAGAAACAAAATGCATACAAAAGTCTTTAGAAATTAAATTGTGGCAAAAACTAAATAATTTATAGAAAAAACTAATACGCCCAGAACCATATCTTATTCTATAGAAGGAACTTCTTACCACTGATATGAAAAATTAGCTTTAGAACATATTTCATTTTAATTAAATGTCCGAGTCAGATAAACATGTAAGTTAAAATTATGACTCAATACAAGTGAAACAAAATGATGCAAACAAGAACTTTTGTAAATCAATTTTATATTATACATTTCTGATTTTTTAAAGTATAATTTTAGCACATCTCTGCCTTCAAGTCTTTTTCTGGCTCATGAAAAACTTTTTCAATGGGTTTTAGCGTACTTACCTACAATTCTCTCAAAGAAGTTCCATTTTATCAATAATATAGCCAGATATATGTTTAACAGAAAACTTGCCAACCCCTAGTTATAAAAATTCAGATTGCCACTGCATGTTAATTTATAAAAAAAGCCAATTTCAATTATATATTATTTCATTAATCCATTATAATATATAATGAGCCTAAATAAAAGAAAAAACTCACAGCTTAGTGGGCTCTCCAAGGCTGCTACAAGAGCAGCCAGTGACGTCTGAATCAAAGAAAATACAACCTATCAAGCAGGTAAAAATGCAGAAAGTCTTATCTTCGGCACAATGTGGAAGAGTTGGCAGCTATGAACTTGATATAAATTAAGTACATTATATTATTTAGTAATGAAATTAATTACCTTTTTGAAAAAGACATTTTAAATATACGCCTCTTGTGAGCATCCCAAGAGCTCAAGCAACTACCACTAAGTCTTAAGTCTTTTATTGCAATTACACCACTTTCATCTCCAACAGCAAAAAGATTATCACTTAATGGTTTCCAGCAGACTGCTGTTGTACTGCATTTAAAAGGATATGTATCTATAAATAAAATAATGAAGACTCAATTTAGCAAAATGCAATTTAAGTGACAAAACTATACAATGTGAAATGCTTAAATAATTCCCCTTTAATAATTTAATTTACTACTTTATCAATAGAAACATTACCATGCAAAATTCAGATAAATTAGATTACTGAACACATAACAGGCAATAAATTAAGAAAAGGATATATAAGAACAAAATTTTGTTAAAGAATGATTGTCATACTCAAATGACTACTTCTGTTACCACAGTGCACAACTTATTTGTATTAAGTTATCATAAATTTAAAAAAAAAAAAAAACTTTATTTGATAACAAAATATGCACACTGACTTAATAATAATGTTTACTAGAGTAAAAAATCTAAACCATAAAATACTGATTAAGACCCAACCCAAATTTTGGTAAAAATCGCTGCAAAGTGGGTGAAGGTGTAAACAGAAGCAAGGAAAAATTACAAAATTTACACGAAAATTGAACATATTCAATAAAGTGGAATTTTATTTAATTTAATTAAGCATAAATCAAATAAACTACAATTAATAACAAATAAATAAATATGATGAATTTTTTTCCTTCACTTTTATGCACAAATAGAATCCTTTTAGAGATATAACATTCTCAGTAGTTATTAAGAAATATAGAACATTGAATATTTGTAATAGGTGAATAACATTACATTGGATTATATTAGGGTGTTCAAAAGGTAGTTTTTTTTTATAAAAATGAAAGAGGTTTGATAGTGAATAAATATTTATTTGATTATATACTGCCAAACCAGGTCAATATCTTTTGCCATCTTTTTGGCAGTAGTACACTCATAAAACTTTGCAAAAAACTGAACCAGGCAATCTCATTTGAAGTAAAGGTTTTATTGCCTAAAAATTCTGTTGAAACCAGAACACGTGATAACCATAAGGTGCAAGATAGGGAGAATATGGTGGGTGTGGTAATATATTTCATCTAAGTTGTGAAAACTTTTGGACAAACTGTTTTTGCTGCCAAGACAAAAAGTGTATAAGGTCTTGCATTATCTTAGCGGAACACTACATCTTTTTTATTGCTCAATTTGTCCAGCTCATGACTGTGCCTTTCAGAATTGATCATTGCTTTCTCCTGTAGAAGCCTTAAAAAATAATTTTTTTTTGAAGTTCCAGTGAACAGATTGTATTAACCTTTGGCTTTCCTAGTGGTTTGCACTGGTTCATCTTCTTTATCTCTTGCATTTAATATTGTTGTAGATAACTCATTTCTCATCCCTAGTGATGATGCAATGGCAATACTTTTTTCCCACAAGAACATGAGGTGCCCATACATCAAGCTTTGAGTTTAAACCAAAGTGTTTCAATTTATCATGAATGTCTATTGTCCAGTTTTAACTAGATAGCTCAACAGCTTTGACCTTCAACATCAAAATTGACATATCGAAATTTCCCAAGCCTGTTATGGCACCGGCGCTAGTCAATACATCTTCTCTATGTATATTAGGGAATTTTGATAATTGAAAGGATACCAACCAAAAACTACTGAATAGAATCAATCAAACTTTTCTAAAGCAAGCCTTGCAGCTGTCAAAATATATAATGCTTATGCTGTTTAAGAGTGAAGTTTGCTGAGAAAAAATATAATTAAATCCTCTGTTGAAAAAAATTAAATTACTTTCCGAATAACTCAATATAATATTAAAGATTCATTAGGAAAATATGAAAAAACTTACCTATAAGAGTTGCTGGTTTAGGCAGTCTAATATCAAATAACACTATTTTGCTATCCTAAAGAGAACAACAACAAAAATAATAATACATATTTGAACAACAAATAATATTTTACTACAAAAATAATTTTTGTTATAAAGTCATGAAATAATGCACAACATAAAGCAACCACAATAATGTAGACAAAAAAAAAAAAAATTAAATTTCACAGCTAGCTTAAAAACTTTTTCAAAATCAATTTCAATAATTAAAAAAAACAAAAAAAAACAACAGATATTTTAGCATTTCAAAGCTATCAATACAAAAAATATTATATTAACATTGAATAATATTAATATTGACATAAAAATATCAATAACAGTTAAGTCTTTTTTTATGAGCTAGGGATGAAATTTAGTATATTAACTTCTTAGACTTAAAGCAATGAGAAAAACTTATCACTATTTTTAAAGCTTATTAAAAAGAGCATAAAAATAATAAAATTAATACTATGAAATTTTTTTTCAATTATTAAAAAAAAAATCACAAAAACATTAGCAGGAAAATTTTAAAGCAAAGCAACACAATATCAATCTGAGTTTAAGAAGATTCAAATCTTTTACTTTTTAAATTAACTTATAAATATAGTAAAAAATAAAATAATTTTTCATAAGCTATAATCTAAAAAACTGCTGTAAATTGATTTTATTAATTAATGCAGCATATATAAGTTATGCTCATTAACAAAATATTATACATGGAATTATTTGATGATATATAATTTACGATACATAAAGATTTTAATTTTGAAATAAAATGACATTCTTCTTAATAAACTAAGCATTAACTGAGTTTTTGTTGACTGACATAAAAACTGAATCAATTCCATAGATATAAAGATAATTTGTGACTCAGATTCAAAACAGGCTGAACATGCTAATCATAAGGTCCTAACAGTATAGAGATGTTAAACATGTTTTATATCAAAACATCTTTAATAAAAAGAGGTAAAAAATAACTTTAATGATAATGTTAATACAAAACAGCTGACAAAGATATATATTACAGACATTACAGTTTGATAAATGAAGGTATTCTTCTACTAGTAGATTTAAATTTACTTTCAAACTAAAACTTGCTTGTTACTACTATTATAACATCACATTTTAATTAACTCAAGCACAAAAATTAACACAAAGAGGCTCCAAAAAGAAATATGATTCAAACGAACTAATTTATCTAAATTTATTATTAACAGAGATAATAAACTACGAAATCAAAAATAAATATATAAATTTCCAAAAAATGGTTCTTTCATATTTGAAAAAACTTACAGCACTTAAAAATAATATTTTAATATTATGTAATTACAATTCAAGATAATATTTCAATCTAAAAAGAGGGAGAAAAAATAAGGAAACTTAAAGAGTGCATTTATATTAACATAAAAATGATAGTATTTGAAAAGAGAATTATTAAAAAAAAAAAGCATTTTTCAAAACAGAAACATACCAAAATATAATGCAAAAATAGTGAAATAAAAATAAAACTTATGTATAAAAAGTTGATTAATGAAATTAAAAGAAGGGAATTATGTTTAGAGGACAAGTTTAAATTGGCTTTATTTTTTAACAGTTAACTGCAGTAAAGAATAAATTAAATGTGTATTAGCCTTTCGTTTTTTTTTTTCATGTAAAAAGATAAAACTAAAGACAGTTTATTTATAAGAGTTTTTGTAGTTATTTTCAAATTAAATTTAATATTTAAAACATCTATCGTTTTTTGTAAGGAAAGATAAGAATTAGAAGGAAAACTTACCTGTCCACATGTAACAAAAATATTAGGGTCTGTTGTAGAACAAGACACTTGCCAAACTATGCCTCCATGAACTAAAAAACAAACAAATACTTAACCATGAAATGTAAAATAGAAAAAAGGACTTAAAAAAAAAAAAAAATTCTCTTCCACAAACATATATATATATATATATATATATATATATATATATATATATATATATATATATATATATATATATATATACAAATACACAAATTAATTGTTCTATTTAACATGAACTAAATAAGTACTACTTAAAAAATTATTTATAAAATATAACATTCTAAACATCTGTTACTATCTGCTTCTTACTATTCTTGATAATTATTAAATATCAGTTAATAAAGATTTTTTGTTGTTTGATTCTTAAAAGCTGAAAATGTGGTAAATTTTAACACAAAGTCACAAAACTTATGAGAATTGGTCCAGAATTTCTGCGAAAAAGATTAAAAGTTTTTATAAGAATAACCTCATAAAAGTTTCTCACAATAAGATCAGACATGTGAATGCTGGGAGAAGAAATTATCTGAAATTCTTTTTCGCCAAGACAAAAACATGGATTTATGATGGTAGCGAATGTCTCGAAAAGTGATTATTGAAATGTGCGATTCGAATTTTAAATGTTGTTACATCATATTAAAAATTAATTCAATCTAATTGTAACCAAATAAAATATGGGGCAAATGTATCATTGATTAATTAACTATTCTGTTACAAATCTGAATTTGCAACAAAATTGTTACCGAATGAAATGTAAAGAAGGTGCGGGTGAGAGTGGAATAAATGTCTCATCAACAAGTTTTTGCACAAGTAACCAAATTTGAATTTTAGATACTCCCAGAAAATTTTGTCCAAACATAAATTATTGATTGGCGAAAATCTATGAATCAATGATATTGAGATTTGTGGAATTCTGCAAATTAGCAGAAGAATCACGCATCAAAAGACAATTAAGTTGGGAAAGAAATATGATCAAGAAGTTACATTTTAAGAGTAGTGAAATATTTTGTGTCCTACTTTTGATGAAATTTGTTTTTCAGATTTAACTACTTACTTACTTGGTCTGTAGGTTGATGTGGTGGCCATAGTTACTAAATCCCAAACTTTACCACTATAAAAGAGAGAAAAAAAAAAAGGAGTTTTAAAATAATGCACTACATTATGTTTTTAAAAAAAATAGATTTTAAGATGTATACAAAACTTTTTAAGTAAAAATGTTGCTTCAGCAAGTTCTAAATAACAGGCATTACTAAGAGATTTTCTTAAATTTAATACAAAACTTTCACAAAAGACAAAAATACAGTAGGGAACCGATTATCCGGAACGATCCGGTTAACCATCGCTATTCCGGATAACTGATTTTTCCGGTTTTCTGAATCGCTACAAAAAGCCGTTTTTTTTTAATTATTAAACACAACTAAAAAAATTTTTTTTTTTTGGAAATAATCTTAAAAAGAAGAAAAAACGATGGAGCAATACACTAATGATTATTTCCAAAATAAGGTAAACATCTTTAAAAAAAGAACGAAAAATCCTAAAATTTTATAAGGAAATTTTTTTTTTATAATGGTGGGAAAATTTATCGAATTTCATTCCGGTTTTTTGGTTTTCCGATTTCCGGATAACGGGTTCTGTACTGTAGTTTATTTCCTTCCCTCAGTAATTTTTTCTAGTATTTTAACAGATGAGTTACATTATTTCTTACACAGTAAAAATTTATTTAGATAAAAAAAAAAAAAAATTATTATATAAGATTTTTACCAAAAATAAATAAATAATCACATAAAATTTTGTATGTATAAAAGATAGGGCAGTGTTTTCACTACAGCGCGAGAACGCGAGAATCTCGCATATTTTTTTCTTTTCTCACATTAAAAAATGATTACCGCGAGAAATTCGCGCATTCTATAAATAAATGTCAAAATTCGCGAATTTCTCACACTTTGGAAAAAGCTTCGAACTACGCCATTTAGAATAAAATCCGTTTCACTTTTCTTCCTGGATCTTTCATTATTTTCAACATCTGCCCAGTTATCTAGCTTCTCTATTTACCAGTATTGTTCAGAACCTTTTCGAACAACAGAACACAACCACGGAACCCCTTTCAGAACGCATTTCTCTGTAACCACGCGTTTACCGTAGGTAAGGTTTCTTCATGTAAGACATTCAAATTTTTTATGTGCTAATGTAAGATGGACAAATACCTTGTAAAGGCAAAATCTTCTATGATGATGCACCAAAAATATTCAATGCTTTTAAAAATAGAAGAAGTTAAAAATGTATTATAATTAAAGAAATGATTTTTTTCAAGAGTTTTTGTGTTTTTTTAGTTTTTAGAAATCTCACTTAACTTTTTGAAATCTCACCCTGTTTTTGAGAAAGGGTGAGAAATTCTCACCCATTTTTTTTCTATGATGAAAACACTGTAGGGTCAAGTGGGGTAAAGTGGAAATAAAATCATACTTATTTTTTAAAGGCTCTAAAATCAAAACTAAAGCCTTTGATGCAATTTATAAACATTCATTAAGATTTGTGAGGTATAACTCATCTATTTTGTTTGACTATTTTCGTACGGTAATGCATTCAAATGAGCAAGTTTTGATATACACACTCTATCCCAGAGTGTGGTAAAGTCTGTTCTGAAACTAGTATAAATTTTGCTAAAAAACACATGTTAAGATTCTTTTAGAAATAAAACTGCTCATATCACAATTATATATTTTTTTTAAAAAAACTAAATTATTCCCAAATTATTAAGAGTTAATGTTCATGGCTGTCAAAATTAGGTTTCACTTCGGATGCAGTATATTTTACTGAAAATTTCATTAAAAAGCAAATAAAGTGTAAGAGTTTTTCAATTATTTGAAATATGAATGAGAGTGTAAAAAATATTTAAAATGGTAATTTAACGTGTTTTTACTATGTATAGCAGACACGTATTTTTGTTGAATTTAGTTACTTTAAGGAAATAATTTGTGTTTTTAATGAAAAAAAAAAAATTTATTAAAGTAATCAAATATCACACACACACAGATGTAAAAATTTTTTTTTTTGCAAATAAAAATGTTAAATGGCTTTATATGACTACTATCTTTTATTCTTAAACTTGAAATTAATGAGATAATTTCTGTTAAGATAAATTATTTATGAAAATCATAAAGGACAATAAATCACCTACTTATTACATTACCAGTAACTTTAACGATTTAAAGTCAATGAAATTTAATATATTTTTTTCTTCGCATGAATACTTTCAAAACTATTTATTTTACAATGTCTATGAACATTTTTTATGACACTCTAAAGCAGTGAAAAAGTGTAGGCATACGTATCATATAAATTATATTTACTTACGTACGCATAAGGTTTCATGAGGAAAACAAGTTTTAAAAATTTTTGCTATGTAAGAAACTGTTATAAGAATTTATACTAATAATTTTAAAATTACAATAAATATAACGTATCAAACAAATTTATCAAATAGAATACATAAAATTCATTGGCTTTTTATAATGACATTCTATTTTTTATAAAGCAGTTATTCTCCAATTTTTCTTTATTTGTCACTGCACACTTTTAATGATTTCGAAATTTGACGGCACAAAGAAAAAAAAGAAGTTTAAAAGTAGTTTATTTAACCTATAATGCAATACCGTGTGAAATATACTTTGTAAATATATACTGTGTAATAATATAATACTGTGTAAAATAGTTTATGACAATTATTTTGAATTTGAAAGAAAATATGTACTATAAAAGCAGTACATTTATTAAGGGCTTAATTAAGAGTTAACAGTTATTTTGCTTTTTTTTGCTATTTATTAATTGTTAGTTTTTTTTACATTGTAATTTTTTAGTGATTCCTTGTTAACTTGATTTTTTTTTATAGTTAACCTTTGTTGATTTGTTTATATAAGTATTAATAGCGTAGCTAATTTAAATTGTTAGCTTTTTTCCTCTGTAAGTTAATATTTATCTTTCTTTCTTTTGTTAATTAATAATTTTAATAGTCATTAAATTTCCAACTCATTTCAAAGTTGCCAGTGACAGGACTATTGCCATCAAAGATCACTGGTGAGAATCACTGATTTAAAGGTTTAAAAATTAAAATGAGGAATAAATCTTAGCAAAATAATTACCATTTATCAGCACCAACACTGACTAAACTAGATTTGTTCGAGTTAAGGCTAAGAGAAGTTATCGAGTCATCATGCTCTAATGCACCAAGCGTCCACTTAAATTCTTCAGGTTCATCTTCTAGCTTATATACTTCTAGACAACCTATATTAAGAAGGAAAAAAAATTTAATTGGAAGAAAAACTAGAAATAAAGACATTTTTTAATTAATTTTTCTTGCCTGTATATATTACCAAGAAAAATGCCCAATAAAATAAATAATAACAATTTATAAGTTACGAATACTATAAGCTGTATGATTATAAAAGCTCAGATTAGATCTTTTGTATAAAAAATACAAACAAAATTAAATAATTTAAGAAATAAATTACATAACATGCTTTATTTAAGATTTATCAAAATATTTCAATGACATTTTACTGCTCAAATACATTTACATTTTACAATAACATTTAAAATTCATTAATAATTTCAACCATTTATAATTTTGGAAGAATAATTAATTATTGCCTGTTCACCACTGAATAAGCAGTAGACAAATTAATGGGGGTTGCTATGAAAACAGGTCATTCTGCTTTATTGAAAGTAAAAACTGTTTAGTCATTAACGTGTTTCCATTGTAATTACAAAGTTCAATGTCAAAAGCACATCTTGCGGTGGACAATCAATTTAAATGAATTATAAAAAGGAATGCACTAGTCAATTATCCTTATAAAGTATTGTAATTGTATTTTTGTACACCCTTTTATATTTGTCTGACTTAAATCTTGCAACAGTTAAGGGTGGCAAAGAATTACATTGATTCCTTTTAAATCATCAAAGTAAAAAACAATAAAATTTTTGTTAGGTAATAAAATAATTTTAAATACCTAACACATGAAAACCAAATCTTTTTGTCTTTCCATAAAAAATTACTGAATTCCTTACAAACAAACAAAAAAAAATACCATTTCATAACACATGAATACAGTGTAATGACAAATGATAAACATAAAAACCTATAATCAAATAAATATATTTTTGATATCAACTGGTAAAGCAATTCTAAAATAAACAAACAAATAAATTAAAAAAGTAAAACAAAATAAACACTTATATAAAAAACAATTTTTACTCAAAAATTACTGAAAAATCATATGCCTATGGAAAAACTAAAATATTTCATGGACTAGAAGAATTTTTGATTAATTGATCTTTTATTTACACACATAGAAAATGTTACCTGAATCAAGTCCAAGGACAACTCTTTTATCATCTAAACAAACCAAATCACAAATGCCAGAAGATACTTCTATACCAGTAGAACATTTTTCTACGTCTGGAGCATCATCAATCGTTTTAAAGCACCACAAAGATCCATTCCAGTATCTTCCCGTCAAATTTGAAGATCCAAATATTAATTTACCATCTACAAATAAGCTCATTTGTTAATAATCATAACAATGTTAATCAAAATAACATTAAACTTTAAATTTAATAAATAACTAACTGTGATATTAAAATAGAAGTACACATAATGTTTGAAAAAAAAAAATTATAATTGAGTGTATAACAGCTCTAGTAAGCCCAATCTTTATATCAATGAACCTTTTTCATAATAAACTAAGGAACAACTTAACTGTTCCTTCGTTCATTAATAAAAATATAAATTTACTTTGAAGATTAAGTAACAGCATATTATATATTTGCAAACTAAATGTACTATACATTCCACAATATATGTATAGAAAATTAGCTTCATATGTATATTGCTTTCACTACATAAAATAAAGTAAAGAATTACTTTGTAATGAACTCAATTAAAGCAAGTTTTTAACCTTTTCTTGCAGAAATATAATTTGATTATTTTTTTCCTTCACTTTATCAGGATGGTCACAAAAAGTAAAGGAGTAAAAAAAATCCCTAATTTCCTCAGATTGATTTTATAATTTTCAGGATTTTTGTAACTGGTGGCATGAATTTTAATATTAGTTTTTTAATTCTGCTTTATTTTTAAACGTAAATTGTATTACAAAGCACTGATATTTGTTGTGCTAATGACATCAGAGTTGAAAATAAACAATAACTATTTAAAAAAAAAAAAAAATTATAACAGGACCAAATTTTCTTGGTAAAAAATAGACCTAAGGTTCCTCAAATTAAAATTTATTTATTTTCCATTACGTTAAGGTATAACATTAAATTATCTGTTTTCACAGTGTTGATAAAAGTCTCTGACATCTCCCTGTTTTGTGGCTATCCTCTACACATAAAATATTTACCTTTTTTTCTTAAATACAATAAATTTTGAAAAAGTAATAAATTTTGATAATTAATAAATTTAAATAGTTCGTTAAAAATCATATTGCTTAGTGAGTTAATTATTTTGGACACTCAAATTGGTACTTCTAGTATTTTAAAATTTTACTGCAATAACTCTTACATTGAAATTACTTGGAATAAAAATTATGAAGATTTCTAATTAAATTTATGAAGTCTTTGTTTTATCATTTAGTGGTAGTTCTAAGTTGTTAGAAATACAGTAGGGAACCGATTATCCGGAACGATCGGGACCATTGCGATTCCGGATAACTGATTTTTCCGGTTTTCTGAATCGCTACAAAAAGCTGTATTTTTTATTGTTAAACCCAACTTAGAAAAAAATAATATTTGGAAATAATCTTAAAAAGAAGAAAAAACGATGAAGTAATACACTAATGATTATTTCCAAAATGAGGGTAAGGTAAACATCTTTCAAAAAAGAAAGAAAAATCCTAAAATCTTATGAGGAAAAAATTTTTTTTTATAAAAAAAATGGAGGGAAAATTTATCAAATTTCGTTCCGGTGTTTTGGTTTTCCGGATAACGGGTTCTGTACTGTACTTCAAATCTTTTCTATCTATCCCCATAGTTGGAAAGCAGAGAATTTGAAAAGCATATGGATGGAATGATACAACTTCTTAGAAAAATAGCTTAAAAGAAAAGGATTTCTATATTTTCTTAATATTGTATAGTTAAAAAAAAGGGTAGTGAGGGATCATTAGAGTAATTCGAGCAATTGTAAATTTTTCAACATGCTTTGTAAAGAATTCTCCAATATTTTGGAGCTTTCCTTAGTTAATTGAGGATACAGGTTAAATTTCATTATTTTCGGTGAAAAGTTGATAGCTAAGCAAGGAATAGCAGAGGGATGGTTAAGCAAGCAAAATTTTGATGTAACATTAAGTGATAAAGTAGCTTCCACATTTAGGTTTGACATTCTCTAGAATTGAATATAACATGAGAATTCCTGCTGTTTTTACATGGTTACATTTCAAGCGATTTTAATAGCCTTATTTTATTATATTACAATATAAAATAAGTAAACACATTATCAGTGAAATACGTTTATTGTTAAAGACCATTATTATGAAGAAAAAAAAAGTTTTACATAAGCGAGTCTTAAGAACAGAACAAATTTGGGAATGTGTAACATCGTCAAATGCAGATATTCCCAACACTAGATACATAAAAAATATGAAATGTTATTACAAATCTGCCATTAATTAAATTTAAAAAATTTATTGAAAAAAAAAATCGGTACAATAAAAGATGAAACATAATTTTAAGGCTTTCCTCACAAACGTGACTTACCAGTTGTAAAATCAATGGCATCTAAATGGTTTTCAACCATAGCAGGAATGCTTGATGACATTTCTAATTATTTAATAAGCTCAAATACAAAAAAGGAAAGTAATAAATTATTTTTCAGTTCGGAAAAGGAATTTTACATAATGCTAAATGCACCACTAATTACTAATGTTTTGATTCTTACAGGCGCAATTTTTTTGATTGGAAAATATTTCATTGCCAACATTGAAAATGTAACAAACGTTTGTTATATTAAATATTAAATTTAAAAAAAAATGATTTAGAGGATTTGAATATTTAGGAGTCTTAATGATCTGATATTTTTCATTTTTATTCAAGTGTTTAGAAGAGTTTATATGAAAACTAATTAATTAAGTCGACAGTTTATTCTTTTAACTGTAATTTTGGCAAATGGATTTTGATGATTTGTTTTGGTTTATAAATTGAGTTCTGTTTTTCTATGAATTATTAAAAATGAAAATGGTTATCAATTTATCTTCCTGTGCCTTGTTTCTATTTACTATATCATTCATTAGTACTATCACTTACGTAGGTTGAAAATTTGTTTTTCATTTTTTTAGGTTTTGTATTAAAATATTTGTTAAATATGGGTATAAAATAAAATTTCATTACCATCTATTCTGCTTGTATATATTTACGATTATGAAAGATATAAATAAATTTGTTTTTGAAACAAGAAATAAAATGAGCCTAGGGATTTACTGAAAATATATAAATTATCATTTGCTTGATTATAAGCAAAAACAGTTCCTTATGGGCATTTAATTATAATGATTTCTATCATATAATTTTTAATTATTGTATGAATCTCAAATTCATTTTAAATTGCTGAAATTTCTGTGTGTATTTCTTCTATCCTATATAAAGTATTAAATAAGTCATAGTTAAAGAGTCTGAGCCAAATCTCATTGCCGTTAAAGAATGCTGGTTTGGCTTTGTTAGGATTATAAACTAAATTTATGTAGGCAGAGAGACCCTAACAAGTTGAGTTACTTTCGTGAAATTTATCATTATATAAAAGTTGGATATTTGCCTGCGAGAAACTAAAAAAATAATAAAAAAATCACAGAAAGGGACCAGGGGATATTTTCCTATGATGATCTATTGCACCAACTACAGTCGCCAAGGTGCCAGATTATGGGTCTGTCCAAGCCAAATTTACTACCGTTTAGCGGTACCTTCACAAATTCATCTTTAGAAAAAACAGTAAAATAATTTCACAAAATACTTTTTCTTAAAATTTTATTTTTGTCTCTCGTAAGAAACGTTACATCCATATTTTTGCGTTCATTTTTAAATATAATTTTTAATTTTCACAAATTATGTCTAAATTTTCACAAAATAGATACCCCCCAGAAAAACCTAGACAGACCCCTGCAAATAGATTTTAAACTTTCAATTAAAAAATCATGTAAATATTTGCCCTGGGGTGGCTATAAGTTATACCTTTCAAATTGGATGCTTTCTATGGTGTATTTTTTTAGTTTCTCACTGGCCACTGCCCGGAAGTTGCCAAGTCTTGGCTATTATTCTGCCACAGATCAGGATACAGAAATCTCCCCTAAGTTTAAAATATATTTTTCGTCTTAGTGATTGTACTTGTCACTAGGCATGACCATGATAGGGAAACCGTCACAAACCATGATAGGGAAATATCCTTGAATTCTGTTTTGTAAAACTTACAATTTTATTAACATGAAATGAGATTAGAAATCTAAAAGGCAAAGTAAAAATGATCGTAATTGTATATTAGAAAAATTTAAATTTTTTTATTTAACTTTCTAAAAATGAATTTTTGCTTAGTCCTTAAAATCATAATGATAAATATAAGAAATTAGTAATTATCAATACATGCTGTTGTATTTTACTGTATACTTTCTTTAAATTATCTATCATTGCTGGTATTAAATTTGAATTATACAGTGACTTTGCTTGCGTGCTATAGCGTGTCAGATACACGAAATCTCTTAGGGAGATGCAAAATAAAAGTTATGATGTGTCCTGTAGCATGCATAATTTTCACTCTAAATAGCTTGAAAATAATAGTAGTAGTAACATTTTTTTGTGAAATAAGTGGTAAATAAAACTTATTGCAAATAATCTATTATTTGATTATAGTATATCTTTATGGAAACTGGATCATATCTATGGATCAGGACCTACTTTATCCTATTTATAGTAAAATATTTAAAATAATTTAATCAGCGTTATGACCGTTATGAATTATTACTTTTTAAAATTAATATAGTGTGTCTTATTTTTTATAAAGATGATATGATACTTGATTTTGAATTTTTATATGATGGGCGATTTTTCTGTTAATTCTTCGTTAAATGATTGCTGATTAAATTATTAATCATATTTTTTTTCTTAATCGTCAAAATATTATTATGAATTATAAAAATAAGTGGGATATTTATATAATTTTAAATAGAAACCCACTTTTTTTAGAAAAGTGGACAGAATTTGATAAATTCTGGGTCGGAAAGACCTGCAATTTGAAAAGTCTTGCGAAATCACTATTATAAAAATGTTTTTTTCCTTTTTTTTCAATGTTCTATTTGAAGTCAATAATTCCAATGCAATTTAGTTATCCAATAAATTATATTTGTTTAGGTAATCTGCAATTTTTTTATTGCATTTTGCTGAAATCAATTATTTAATGCCAATTATCTTATGTGAATTTTAGGCTCAGTATGAAGATGTGCGATGCAAATGTATATGTCCTAGCCCAGAAGTAGTCAAGGGCAATAAAACTGAAAGAAAACTTTATATTGCTAATGTTGTTCCTTCTCAATGGTAAGATAGTGTAGTTACTAATCATACATTCACAATAATAGGCTGGATTAGTAAAATAATAACTTAAGTATGAAATAATGTTACTAATTACTAAAATACAACAATTCATAATGATTTCCCATTCGAGAAACATTGTAAACATTTTTATTTAAGGAATGTTGTCATCTTGAAAAGTGCAAAAATACTATAACTTTTTCTTATCTTTTTCCAAATTTTTTTTTCATTATAATAATCAAAACAATAAGTGTGAAGTAGTATGTCAACTATATTTTGATTATGCACTAGTCATTACAATTTTTAAATTTGGGATGACAATTTTTTTTCATTCTAAAATAGATTTGTAGGCATATATTAATTTTATTCATTTTTTTTACTACATACTTATTTTGTTTGACATACCGATATTTCATACGTAAGAACTTCAATAATGACAACAGTTCAGTGGGTCTCCACCTGGTTAAGGTTTAGTTGTTTTAGGAAATTATAAAATGAATATTTTTAGTTTTAAATTATTCAAGAAAAATATATTTTGCCCATTTTTTTTCTCGAATTAAAATTTGTGCATTTAGAGATTCTCTTTAAATTATTTGCTCTATCAGTAAATTTGTGTAAAAATTCTTGCATAATAATACTATGAACTGATTTGATAAATTTGAGTGATTTTCTACATGTTTCATTGCAAAAAGGAAAATCGTTCTTGCTAGCTTTAAAATAGTTTTTCTTTCCTTTTTTTTATTTTGCTTTAGAAATCATTCACTGATCCATTGAAAAATTTAAAATTTTTTCATTTCCTTGAAATGTTACTTTGTTTCTGTAATCAAATGATATTTGTTCTATATTTTCGAATACATAGATAGTGCATGCTGAAATAGCTTTTCATTGTGTATAAAGAGAGCATTCAGAACTTAAAACTTTCGATATAAGTATTTTTTTTTATTTTCATTTCTTAAACATGATACAATTGTGAATCAAACAGAGTGCTTAAAAAAATAAGAGTTATTAGGTGCTATTCATACTGCTTCATTTTACAATTATTATGTCAGAGCTCATTCTAGGCAGGGGAATTCTTTTGACTAAAAGGGCAGCACCCTGCTGCCCTTTTAGTCAAAAGAATTCACCCTGTTGCCCCTGAAGTAAATTAGTGCCCTGATGTAATAGACTCCATACCCTTTTTGCCCTTTCTTTCCTCAACCCTTCTTTACTTTTTCACCAAACTCTACATTGGATTTCATGAACTGTTATTTTTAACTCTTTTTATTTAGTTTGTCATTGCTGTCAATACATAGATTTGTATGGGAAAGGAAAAATAGCCATCACAATCCATTGTTGCACTTGTCTTTGAAAGTTTGCAGTTACTTCTACTATCATTAAATCATAATTATTATTAATCATTTTAATTATTTAATCATAACTACAGACACTTAAAAACATACATTTATTATTTTATTAATATATGCATGCATTTTAAATAAATTACTAAGCTAATTAGCTCATTAACTCGATATATATGTTAATTTATTAATGAAAATAAGTAATTAATTATTGATTTGCTACTTTTAGTTAAGTAAAAAAAAATATTTTACTAATTGACAATGTTTTTTAATAGAACGTGTAAAGAATTCGTGTTTTTAATAGAACGTGAAATTATTGCCTTTTTAGAATAATAATGCCCTTTTTTTAAACTTTTGCACCCTGCCCTTTTTTCTGTCTAGAATGAGCTCTGATTATGTTATATTGGTGTATATGTTTTTATTCATATGTTTTTTTTTTAGCAAATGTGAAGGAGTTGTAATGCCTCAAGCAGATGACTATCTGAGAGCTAAAGAAAAAGAGTTCTGTCCAAGATGTGAATGTCGCTATGAACGTCGGAATACCACAACAATATTTGTAAATAATTTTTAAAATCTCATTTTAATGTTTTAAATATTTAATTAATTTATTTTATTATTCAATTATTTTCCTCTCAGTAATCATCTAAAAAGCTTATGTTAAAATTTTATAAAGTTGTTGAAAAAGTTTTTTTTGGCCTGAAACATTTTTTAGAATTTTGACTCTATCATATTAACTTTATGAATTGTACTATTGTTTTTTCATAATGATTTGCTATATTTCAGGTTGTGGTAATTATAATTATTTGGGTAATCTCGTTATTGACTGTATATATGTTGTTCTTGATGTGCCTGGATCCGCTTTTGAATAAACGAAGAACCGCATATCAAAAGCATGAAAATGAAGAAGTCACTTTGGTTAGCATTATTTTTATTCATTTTTTCCCTTTCTATTGTTGTTTATTTTATTATTTCCTACTCTGATTTTTCCTCAAACTTCTGAAACATTATTTATGTATATATTTATTATTTATATTGTTTATTTGGGATCCTTTAATTTTTTTCCGATAATTTTTGTAGGCAATTGGTAGGGATATGGCCTCCTTAATGAGCATTAATTTTTTTAAACAGAATTTTTAATTACAGTTGATTTCAAAATTTTTTTATGTTGGTATTTTTTAAAATTGTTATTGAGAATTATAATTTTCTTACGTTGTGTTATGTTATCTAAGATAAAAATATAGACCTTGCTAAAGGTAAATTCTGTAGTGATGTATGTAATGATTTTTCAATGAATTTTTTTGAATAATATTTATTTTTACTTGTAGGAAGGGGTAAGTTCTAATTTTTTTTTTTTTTTTTTGCATAAATATATAAAAATCAGTGTAGAGTGTGCAAAAAAAAGGGATCTCCCTGAATAACTTTTGATCTAATGATGCTCGTTTTAGGACTCAATTTTAATAGCTTGAGGGGGTGACCTCAAATATGCTCATTAATATGTTCAGACGATATTTTAAGTTACAAAATTAGACACGAAGGGTACTTTCTCTGAATAAGCATGCTTTTTTCCCTCGGATTTCTGAACCTCAAAATAAAAGAGGGTAGCCGCAATCTGGAAATAATGGTCCCAATTGGACCCTTCGTGTTAGCTTTACTTTTTGCATATTTCGTTATATCTCAAGAACATTTTAAGTGAACTGAAAAATTTCTGAGTACAATTATAAAATTCATTTATCCAAAGATAATTCCATGCAAAAAAATAATTTTTAATAAATATTTATTATTTTATTTAATAATGGTTGAAAAAATTTTGCTCACATTTTGTATTTTACCATATAAAATTATATTCTTACAAATAATGCTAAAAATTGTATACCTTACAATTCAAAATTTTTTTGACCATTATCAAATAAAAAATAATAAATATTTACTAAAAATTAATTTTTGGCTTGGAATTATCTTTGGATAAATGAATTTTATAATTGTGTGCAAAAATGTTTTAATTCGCTTTAAAAGTCTTTGAGATTAGCGAAATATGCAAAAAGTAAAGTTAACTTTAAAGGGTTCAACTTTTGAGCACTCTTTGTACCAAACTATTGTGACCATATTTTCTAGTTTACAGCTACCCCCTATATTTTGGGGGTCAGAAATTCGAATCCGTAAAAAAGTACATTTATTCAGAAAAAGTATGTTTTTGTGTCTGATTTCAAAACTTAAAATATCGTCTGTACTCAATAATTAAGCATATTTGAGATCATCTTCTCGTGGCATTTAGATCCAGTCCTAGAATGTGAAGATCCGATCATTACATCAAAAGTTATTCATAGTGGGCCGACTTTTTTTTGCGCACTGCACACTACCCTGCAATAAAGGAAGAGATGCGTTCACTTTTTGAGATTTTTTTTAAAAAATTTCTCAAGAAAGACTAAGAGAATTATTTTTTTTTAAACTTTGAGGGTGTTTAGTTCATGCGATTTTTCCTACTTAGAAATAAGGTTTAAAATTTTCAGATGTTCGAGGGACCGACAATAAATTACCAAGGAAAACAAGTATTATAGAACACTTTATACCACATCCAATCATTAAATCAAGAGTTATCAGGGTGGTCCGTTCTTTTTATTTGGGGGGGGGGGGACTTGTACATATATAAAAGCAACTTTCCTTTCTTTAATCTTTTGTTATTTTTGCATTTAACATCAATTTCAAATTTTAATGAAAATTTCATCTCAATTTCTCTTAATTTACATGTTTTTAATGAAATTATATCAAAATTTTTTAAAAGAAATTTTTTTTTTTTTTATGCAGGCTCTAGTCATTGCAATTTTAAACACAAATAGTACACAGTTTCCACAATACCATTCCAATTCAGTATGTCCATCAACATTGTTTAAAATTATTTTATAAAACCTTATTTTAACGTTGAAAAATATTTAAACATTACTGTTTGAGACACCCGATCTCGCATCACCAATAAATCTGTCCCTCTTCTTACACCATTAAAGTCGTAATCATCAGAAGCAAAAGTTAGCCTTACATTCAAATGCCAAATACCACAATAAAATAACTTCTTTAATACTTTATTTCCACTTCTTTAAACTTATTGTTATTGTGTTACACTAGATATTAAATGTTAAAACTGTACAAGATTATTAATTTATAAACATAGTTCACTCGTTGGGATTACATTATAGAATCCTTTACAACGTTTAGAAATTCTTGTTTTGTAAGATTCATGATAGAGAGCTCTGGCATTGATATTGATATGAAATTTTATTGATACTTACACACAAGTGTGTATAATTATTGTGTAATTTTAATATTTTTAGAAAGTCCTTTTTTTCATTGTTCTTATTTTCCATTTAATGCAAAATGGAATGAAGTGATACTCTCATGTTTACAAATTTCATATTAACTAACCTGACTGTTAGTTGCAAAGTGCCTATGAAATATCTTATGCTCATATGGTGATATTATTTCATCATTCATCAATATCTTATGGTGATGTGGCTGATCACATGACTGAAAATTTTTTTTTGTTTAATTTTTTATCTAAAGAAACTTTATGACTAAACTTTTGGATTCTATCAGTTGCACAAGACAGAGTTCTATTTATTATAATTTCTCTAGACATCTTTTTGATGCATAGTTTTCTTTGCTAATGCTGACCTACTTTCTATATTTTACAAATATTTTATTTTCTTAATCTGCATTTGTATATCAACTAAATAGTACATTAGACATTACTGAATGTGCTATTTTGAAATTAGCCTATTATATTATTCAAAAATAGTTTATTTTCTTTTTGAACCATAAGTAACTATTATATTGATGCATTAAAATTATCTGAAGTTTTTAAAATATAACCAAAAACTCCAAAGAAAAAAACCCAAACTTTTAAATCTTAGAAGCATTTTTTTAATAACTGCTTAAGCCAAAGATGTGCTCCTGAATCGCTTGGTTTATATTATCATGTATTGAACTAACAACTTCTAATAAAAAAAGTTAGTCTGAATTTAAAAAAAACAACGTTACTCTCCTCTTATTCGGCATTTTATGGCATATATATTAAAATGCCTCCCTAATTATTTTTCTTACATTTCTTTGGATTTAGATCATTGCTTTTTTTTTTAGTTCGATTTATCTAACATTTATCTTCTCTTAAATGTGTTTTTTTTTCAGCAGGAAGGGGTGAGTTTCGATTTAATACATCTGTGTGTTATGTAGAGATAATTTGCACAAAGAAATTTTAAGTATTGTAATTGTGTTGTCAATTGATTTTTTTAAAAACTAATTTTGTAATAATAATTTTGCTGTTATGCTTAATTCAAATCACTTCTAAACCATCTGGGGACTAACTGAAAAGAAATTGGGTTATTTTCAAAATTCAAATACCTTTTACAGAAATCCAAAAATAGGACTCTGATAAGAAATTCTGTGTTGATTGCATACTGTTATTACTATTTATTTTCATTTTTTAAATTATGCTTTAAATTGTATTATGAAAACTATGTATATTAAACATGTAATTTACTTATTATTTTCTAATGCTTGAAATAAGCATGCATTACTATGGTTCTTTAGTTCCTATTTTCTCATTAGTTACTTTGAGTAGGGACTGGACGAAGAAATGCAGGTTTGAGTTGGCTTTTAGTTTTAAAATTCATAAATGAAAATATATAAAACTTCTAAAAAATTCAGCACTTCGATTTCAACAATTTAAAAAAAAATGCAATTAATGATAAGTAGATTAATTAAACAGAAGCCAACCAACATTGAATTTTGCGAGAAAATGGTGAAATATCAATGAGCTGGATGGGATACTTTAAATTCAAAATTTTGTGAAAGGTGAAAATTAATTTGTTCATAGTTTTCTGTTTAAGGTGTATCTTAAAATTCAAGGCACATTTCATGAGCACAAAGCACCCAAATTTTATCTTGACATTTAAATTAAAAACTTAATTGCAAAATGTTTTGAGTAAATATTCTAAACTGTAAGGTTCTTACATTGCTTTTTATAAATATAAATATATATTTTAAATTTTAGATTTATGTTATACCTGGGGTAAGTTAACTAATGATACTTTTTCCAAGCCTCAAGTTTTGAAATATTGAAAAAATTAGAGTCCAAAAGTATTTTCGTAACAAGAGATTTAATGAAGAATAGTTTGGTTTGGGGAATGATATTGTAGAGAAACGAGAAGTCCAAAATTTAACCTTTTACTTACGGCTGATAACAATAAGTGGACCAGATTGAAAGGCTTCACCATGCTAAGCACTGTAAGCAAGGGTTACGAAATGATAACGTTTACCGTTTCTTAGATTGTTAGATTTTTTTGCATTGTTTTTTAAAGCAATGGTAAATATGCTTCAATTTGCTATTTTTTTTCTTCTTATTTCAAACTTCTTTTCATATTTAGTACACATTTTAAATAAAATTTTCAAAATAATTGAAAATTTCAATTTATACTCATGACGATATCTTATTTTACACTTTAGTATATATACTCAAGAAAATTTTTCAATGCCAGTTAAAGTTTAGAAAAATTAGGTAAAAAATCAAGCATATAATTTATTTGTTATTTTTCTAATGCTTGAAATACGATTACTATGGTTCTTTTAGTTCCTTTTTTCTCATTTGTTTCTTTGAGAAGGAAAGAATAGTACAGATTGCATTAAGAAATGCATGTTTTAGTCTGGCTTAAATTGTTTAACATTTTTTTAATGAATTTAAATTCTCATTAATGTAAATTGCATTTACTTGTTCTATTTGTTCTTTCTTGAATTTATGACTTGCTTAAATGCCTAACTGTCATATTGTTTTAATAAATTAATATTATTATTAGAAAGGTAATTTATCTTCATGACAAAATAAAATTAAGTTAACAAGTGTTTTCTTTTTAATTTAAATTTATTTTACACACATATATATTCTCATAAATGTAAATCACGGGCATTCAAGTGTTGATTTTATTAAAATTTTTAATTTTTACCTTTTTGCATTTCCTTAATTTATTTTTGAACTTACTAAAAATAATTTCATTAAAAAAAAAACTCGAAATATTTTCATTTTAAATGTTCCAACTAACCTTGAATCCAAGTGAATATAAATCATAGGATTTTAAACATATGATTCTGTCAATTTTTATTTTTCACCAAGTCTATTTTTAAGCTGTCAAAATTAATTTCAATAAAAAAATAGAAATTACTTTGCTGTTCTGTTTTTAAATTGTAGGGATTCATACATTTGATTTTAACATCTGATGCTTGACTGTCAAAAATTTGCAGCCATTAGGGGAAATAGTTTTGACAGAAGAGGCGACATAAGATCTTGGTGCAGGACTAATAAACAGAGGCAAATTATTAAAAACATCATTAAACGCACCCTGGAGGACGCACTCGCCCCTGATGACATTTTGGATCTGCTCTACACGAACTAAACTCAGTCCTGGTTGTTGGGCTGCCCGTCTGTTCGCTTCCCGTTATTTTGACAACGTTTTGTTGTTTTATCTATCTCAGCTTTTTAGTTCTGTTTTAATCTATTTATTCACTACATTGTGCTTTTTAATTGGCTTATTTACATTGCCTTTCCTTGCTTTGCAAATTTTAGCGTCGCCTTTTAATTGTATTTGATAATTGTTTGTTTTACCACTTTACATCTTCACCTCCTTTTGTTTTACATTTGAGATTTTCTTGGCTCATTACGCCTTGTTCTTCTGTCTTACCTGTTGTCAATTTGTCATCGACTGTATTGGTTCTTTGACCTATATTAACTTGGGACCTCCGTTTACCTGTGACCTTTTAATGTTTTCTTATGTTCACTTCAGGTACACGTTTTTTTTTAATGGTTCACTTCATGTTTTACTGTTCTTGAATACATCACTGCGATGTGTTGTAAAATTTTTCATTTGTGTCTTTGGCTCACTATAAGGGAAGCCCCGTCGGCTTCGGCACTATAAGGCGGGACTCTCGGAGCATTTTAATTATTTTACTGCTGTTGCCATCAGACTCTGTAACATAACTATGTAAACATAATGTTTACATAATGTTACTCTGTAATGTTACTTTTTGTATTTTATGTACTTTTCTGTTTTTCTTGATTTTAATAAACATTTACCCGTATGCCCTAAATTGGGGCAGGTCGGGGTAAATATTTCATACATTTAATTTTATAGGATTTTTCAATTTTCTTTGGATTTTGGATTTTTCAATGACTTTGCATCTTTTCTTAATCTCTTTAAAAGGTTAATAAATTGAAAATGGCAAACTATTTTTTTGTATCACCTGTCCTGTTGTTACCTTTTTTTTACAACTATTTAGTATTTTTTTATTGAAATTCATAAATTATTTTAATTTATTTATTTTAAGGAAAAAAATGAACGTAAACTAAATAATTCTTTATCTTTGAAATAAAAAAAAAAAAAGAATTTTAATGAAAAGTCGAAGAATTTCAACTGTTCTGATCATTATGCTTTTTGTTCCTTTTTTATCCATGTTTTAAATTTTTTTTTTGGAAGTTATATTGTTTTTTTTTTAATCAAATTTTAATTTTTATTTGCTTTTAAGGAAATTTTTGGCTTAAAAATAGTAAAACTTTTATTGTTTATTTCAAGAATATTCTGTGTTAAATTATGTAGCAGAAAAAAACAAACAGTATAAATTACACTTAATTTTTTTCCAACTGTTAAGGAGATTAAGTGTCCTCAATAGATCATAAAAGTATTATTGTTTTCTTAAATTTGGTAATTAAAGTACCTTAAATGGCACTCACCCTTTTTTATTGTTTTGATTTTGTTTGTTTCCATTACTTTCAGAGTGAACCCATGGCTACAGCTATGAGACCTCGAGCAGGCACTACAAATGTTTTGAATAGAGTTGGCGAGCAACAAGATAAATGGAAGCGGCAAGTTCAAGAGCAAAGAAGAATTATTTATGATCGTCATACAATGTTAAATTAGTTTTGTTATCCTTCTTAGTTTTTCCTATTATATTTTATGCTTAGGTTTTCCTGAAAAAATGTTGTATAAAAATGTTGATACAAAGGAAAAAGATTTTTTTCTTCTATTAAAGATTGTGAAAATACTATTCATGATTAAATGTTTCTATTTAATTTTATTTTGATTTATGCATTTGCTTTTGTGTTAAAATATCAATTTCACTCTGAAATACTTTTATCATTAATAATGATGAGCTATTACACCGACTATTGATGATAAAAAATTGCTTCTGATCAATTTTTTTTTAATAAAGATTGATTTATTCTGTTAAATTAGATTTATTTACTTAATTTTTTTAATTTTTTTTATTGATCTCTTAATTTTGAGTTGGAGCAAAAATATTCCAGTATTTTTGGCACTTTTTTAAATTTAAAATGTTTGAATACATTTATTTACTTTTTATTAATGTTATAGTTTTATTTGATAGTCCCATCATGGCTTTGCTAAAATTGTTTTCCATATGTATTAAATATGTTATAATTCTGTAACATAGTCAATTTGAAAATATAAAAAGGCTCTCTCTGCAAAACATTAGGCTATTAAAATAAATCCAATGTTTTTTTTTTTAATTGTTAACATTTGTTAATTGTTTTTTTATTGTTAAGTAAATGCTAAACATATAAAAATCTATCAATTATTTAATTCTATTTTTCTTGCATGTTATTTTCTATTATCTGATGGTTTTGTTATTTGATCTAGTCTTGTTTTTTGGTGATAAATTGCTATTTGATTTTGATGCTAGATAAAATATTAAAAATGTCTATTATAATTTGTAACAATAGTGTTCTCATACTTGAAAATTAGTCTTTTTTTTAAACACAGATCCCAACATAAATTAATGTTTGATAAATCTTATGTGTGTGTTGTTTTCCTATCTTTTTTGATATTTAGTGCATCCTATTTGGGAGCAGAAATATGCTGGAGAAGTACTATTTTTGAAATAAATAAAAATTACTTGTATGAACACAAAAATGAGAGTAACTACATTTTTTGACAGATCTCATTAAATTGATTTTAAGACTTATGTATATCTGTTCAAATTGTTCTTTGTTTAAACTTTTGTTTAAATAGAAATGTGTTCTTTAAAACATGTAAATTTTCAAAACAATTTCTACTACATTTTTTTATTTTATAGTTTTATTTAAATTGGTTAGTAATTTTTATATTAAGTATAAACTGCTCATAAAATTGTTTTGGTGTATTTTTTTTAACTTAAAATTACTACAGTATTTTTGTACAGATTTAAATATTATTAACAATCTAATGTTTCTTTGAATACTAATAAGCCCAATTTTACAGTTATTCAGAAGTTCAGTTGAAGATCAGGCAAAATCACTTAAAAGTAAAAAGTATTTTTTTCCTTGGAATAGTTTTCTTATTATTTTTATTACAAATTAAGATGTTTTGTAAATTACTGAATACCAATCACTAATATCTGTCAGTTTCCATTAATTCATTTGCGAATTTTTTATATGCTTATTTTTATTCATTCATTCATTTAAATCGTATGCTGTATAGCATTTTATATGATATGATTGGTACATATATGTGTAACAATCATATTTTGCCCTTAATTAAATCCATATCAAGTTTAGTTGGAATTAGTCAACATTTAGTGTTTTGAGAAATTTTTTAAGTAGCTACTCTCTTTCAAACCACATTTTGTTTGAATCTTAAAAATTGCATATTTTTTTTGAAGATAATACAGTTAAACAAATAGGGAATTTCTCTCTATTATGTTTTAGTTTTTTATATTAAATATTTTGCTACACTGTGAAAAATAGTTTTTATAAAATACTGGGTGTGTCTAAGATGACTAACAATTTGAAAAATAAATAAGGAAAAATTTGATGTAAATTGTTTGAATCACATACTTTATTCTCATTAAGCTTTGAAATTTGTTACCAAATTGATGGTGATGCTGAATAACAACTACAAAACAGTGTTTTTTACTGCATGTAAGACCATTCTAACTGGAATAGGCTGCCTGTTAGTTTTGCTCTCAAATTGCCTCACATCGCAGCAAATGGTGGTTGTTTTAAAAACATAGTTTTATAATTTTCTTCCAGTCAGTAATTCCGTCTGAATCCTTGATGATGAACTTTTCCGATGAACTTTTCAACTAATTTCTGTACTTATACTCTGTTGCAAGTTAAGAAAAAACCATTATCCTTATGGGGAGAGCCTGTTTGCATCAAAGTGCTTGCTAAATAGATACTAAACTGCCAGCGTGAACGTATATCGACATCGCCAACTATTGAAATGATGTTGCACACCTTTCTCTTTGCCTGCTTTCTTAAATCATGTGAAGGGAGAACAGTAAAACTTATTCTTTGTTGATAAGACTATTGTTTTGTTAATAAGAATGAATAAAATTGATGTCTAAAATTCATAACAAATATTCTGTTGGTATATAAAAAAAACTAATGAAAGAGTAGTAGATATTGTTTCTTACAGACGATTTTCTTCTACAGCATTATGAAAGAAAAAAAAATCCTTATCTCTCCTTTGATTTGTTAAGGGTATGTCAGAACAAGACGCACCATTTTTAGTGGTTCAATCAAATCCAATGTTCTTGCGACATCTTATAGTTGTTTCTTTTTCAAGACAGAATGCTCTTCTTATTTATTGAAATATGTCGCTGAGTCTAGAATTCTTGTAAGACTATGAAACTACAACCCTTTTTTAATAATTATATGGCATGAATTAAATTTCTTTCTGGTGAGTTGAATTTTTTAAAGCTTTTATATAGTTTTGAAAGCATATTTATATAATTAGACAACTAAATAAAACAGAACTATATGCAGTCGTGGATGATTAATTAAATCCTATACTGCCATTTTCTTTTCTTGACTTACAACAGTGATGTTAACTCTTTGGTCTCTTCACAACACTTCAAACTGTGCATTTCTCTCTACTTCCGCATTTGTTTTTGAAATTGATCTTTCAAATTGTTCTTTATTTAAACTACACCACTCAGTTATTTTCTTTAAACATATTTTTTTTTTATTTCAATGCTAAATTATTGAATAGTTAGATCATTAAATTTACCTAATGAATGACCTGTTACATAATTAGTGCAGTTGTATAATTACTGAGTGAGCCAATTAAAACTGATATGTGTGAAACAAATAAATAGATTTAGTTTAAATGGTGGTTCAAATTAATAAGGTTATTTATAAAATCTTTTCGGATATATTTTATCTTAAAAAGCTACCTGTATAAGCATTTATCACCAAATATGTATATAATATTTAATACTTGTACATAATAGTGTATGAAGTGTGTATTGTTTATATTTTTGTGAAAGTTCTTTGAACGACACCTTTTGGGATCTGGGCATTTCTTTGTAAATATAATTGTTGCTGTGTAAATTGATCTCCTGTCTACTTTCACTCCTTATATTAATCAAGAAAAATGTGTACATATATATTTATGAGATTGAATTCATATATATTCATTTAGATTTGTAGAGCTCATATATTTATTTCTTTTATTCTAAGAGCATTTTACGTTGTATTCAACAACTGAAAAATAAATCGAGTTTGAAAAGATTTTTCTGAACTTATTAATTATAATTTTCACTGTTATATCTTTAAAATTTAAAATAATCAACTACAGTTAATTATTTTCAGTAAAAGATCAAGAAATTGAAGGGCTAGGGGGATGAACGTTCTACGAGACCTTTTAGTGTAAGTAAATTGATTTTGGAATGTTGAGAAAGTAAATATTATGCTTTGTCTTTATTTGTCTATAAGTTTCGAAATCTACAAATCTTTAAGACTGCCTTGTCTTCATAGCCTGTGGTCGGAAGAGCGCACTACGAGTAGTGAAACTACTGTAGTCGCTACTTTTTTTCATAGTTTTTAATGTAGTGGACTACTTTTTAAAAAAAGTAGTGCCGTGAGTGGTGGGATACAAAAAAAAGTAGTAGCGATTCTTGACAACTACTTTAAACGCTAGTTTAGTAAAGAAGCAAGGCTCTTACGCAATTAATTTTTTGAGTTTGATTGGTACAAATTGTCGGTGCAAGCCAGAAGCAGAAAGCGCGCAGACCAGCCATCCTGTGATTCGAGTGTGGGTTCCATGTTAGGAGCAGGGCTTTCTATCCTCTAAATTGCTACTGCTGCCTTTTTTTATTTTGAGTAAATTATTGAGTTTTCAATTTGTCTTTTACCTTTTTAAAAAGTCTCGTATGTTCAGAAAAATGTTCTAATTTATTTTTTCTTCTGTCCTCTCTTGAGAGTCGCGTAGTGCTTTCATTTATTGAGATTTCCCTAATTTAATAACTTTGCAAAGTAAATTAACATTCACGAGACTAAAATAAAATATATATCTGAAGGTCTCAATTTTTCCAAAGTGTCTCATGAAACCTTCTTTAATTATGCTATTTATTTAAATTATTTTGTTTTATTCTAGCATTCATGACCTAACGTTTTTAGCCTAGTTATGCATGAACATCTATGGGCAACAAGATGATGACAGAGGCAAAAAATGTCATAAATTGCAAACAGTTCTGGTGATGGTAAGATGCATTATATTTATGCCTATGCCCACAATGACTCTTGTATTATGGTTTGGGATGGAGGAGACAACTGTGACAGGAAAGAACCTCTACATAAGAAAACAATATGCTACTAAGTTTAACTTAGTGGGATTTCGTGTTATCTTATGGATGGATAATCTATATTCATCAATGGAGCATGTAGCATATAAAGAGAAAAAACAAAATACAGTCGAATTCTTTTTCACGAGCACTTAGGGTCCGTCCACAAATGATTTCACGCTTGGAGGAGAGGGGAGGTTTCATAAAATTAAGGTAATGGGGGTGGGAGAGTAACAAAAAATGTGATTTCAAACGTTTTTGTTCAAATAAAAAATGAGAATGAGATAAAAATGAGAAGATTAAATATTGTTATTTTTATTAAACAAAATACCCTAGAAGCAAAATAATTAGGGCCCTTATTGAACCAATATTCAGGAGTCACTGCTCAATAAAGGTTCAGAGGGCTGTTATTTTTTTGATATCGGCTCTATATAGAATTGTCCGATTCACCCGAAATTTTACAACCAATACTGACCCTATATAGAATTGCTAGATTCACCAGATATTTTATATGGATTATTCAGCCAATACAGGCCCTACATAGACCATTCCGGGACCAATATTAAGAAATCTAGATATCCTAATATTGGTCCTTCTTATAGGATCCGTATGGAGACAATTTTGGGGCTAAGGTAAAATTGTTGCTTGGTTACGAACGCGTTTAAATATTGTTGTTTTGCTCATTAATATCATCAAAACACATTTCTAAAGTTTAAAGATGAAATTTAAACTATGATATATGATTATTTCTGAACTGCAAGGTGTATATGTTTGTCTAGTGTGCCAAAAAAAAAAAAAAAGATAAGGACCACCAAGAATAACTTTTGATCTAATGACCGAACCTTTACGTTCTAGAACTCAATCTGAATGTCTCGAGGGGATGACCTCGAAAAAGTAATTAATAAGTGCAGACGATATTTTAAGTTACGAAATAAGACACAAAAGCGTACTTTCTCTGAACAAATATACTCTATTTTGATGGATTTGGATTCCTGACCTCCAAAATATAGGCAGGGTTCCCACGGTCCTTGAGAGTCCTTGAAAGTCCTTGAATTTTTTTTTGCTAAATTTAGGTCCTTGAAAGTGCTTGAAAAACGTCTTAGGACCTTGAGAAACTTGATAGGTCCTTGAATTTGTCCAATACTGCCGGCGGCCCTTTTTATAAAACACCCGCGGATCTTTCTCATTCTTTCTGTTTTGTTCCCGAGCTCTCTCACCTGGTTTTTAACGCCGCCATTTCTAACCGGGCCTAGCGTCTTTGTGTCTGCCAAGCGCGCGGAGCACAGCAGACAATCAATGCGTTCGGGGCGAGACTCCACTTCATCTTCTGTCGCATATGCTTAGATCTTCTTTTTTCTTATCAAAACTGGAATACTCTCAAATTTCGTAACAATATGTACCTTGTAGTTTTCAATAAATTTGCCGTTTTACCATCCGCACTTGTCCTTACGTTTGCGTCATTTCAAAACTTTATTGTAAAGCGTATTCGCAAAGGCACAACTTCGTATTTGTGTTATGTAGTTTAGACTAGTTATGCCTGGGAAGTGCTATTTTAATCCCCAATGGATGGATAATCAAGCTTATAAAGAATGGATTTTATCGATGCCCAAAAAGAAGTTCAGCGCCAAGTGGCGATTATACATGAAGGAGATCGATATCGCGAAAATGGAAGAATCTGCTCTGAAATCACACATGAAAGAAAGGTAAAACAAAAAAGCAGTCTCGTGCCCTGAGTTCTCTTTTTCCAAAGACATCAACATCTAATTCATCTGGTGTAAATACTCCTTCAACATCGTGTGCCCCATGTGAAACAGAAACTTTAGTGGCCGAGGTAACATTGTCTTCTTATCTGGTCAAAAGGAATGTGCTTGATGCTGAAATTCTCTGGAGTCTGAAGTGCATCACTAGTAATTATTCATGTAACTCCTGTGAAGGGATTAGTAAATTGTTCTCCAAAATGTTTGCTGATAGCTGTATAGCGAGACAATTTTTTTGTAGTGCCACAAAGTGAGCCTATTTGGGCTCTTTTGGATTGGCACTATACTTCAAAGGGATTCTTATAAATGAGCTGAAGAATGTTGATTGCTACACTGTACTCTTTGATGAGACGTTAAATCAGTCTCTACAATCTAAGCAGATGGACATTATGGTAAGGAATTGATAATAAAGTTTGCACTAAGTATCTTACCTCCCAATTTATGGGTCATGGAACTGCAGAAAATATTTTGTCCTCTTTTTACAAATGCATGGATGATGGTTAAAAGCTCTCTAAAATACTTCAATTATCCATGGATGGACCCTATGTCAATTGGAAATTCTATTAGAAGCTTCAGTGTGAATTAAAGGAGAAATATTCCCACCAGGTCATATTCATTGGCAATTGTGGATTACACATAACTAAGCCCCGGATTTTGATGACATTTGCATTTTTTTGCATTTTTGGACATTTTTTGTCTTTTAGAGCATTTTTTTAGATTTATAGGGCATTTTTCTTTAAATTTTGGAGCGTATTTTGCATTTTAATGCATTTTTAAAGGTTTTTTGTTAATTTTTTCCAATTTTTGTAATTTTTTATCAATTTTCATTATTACACTGGCTTCCAAACAATGAAGAAAATCTATAGGATTTTAACTGGTGAAGCAAAATCTTTTCAAATTGAGGAAGAATTGTCAGTAAGTGAGACCGTCTTTATCAAATACACACCTATAACATCAGTAGACGTTGAAAGAAGCTTCTGCAGGAATGAAAATTTACTTTCAGACAAGAGACGCTCGTTTACATTTCAAATTATCAAAAAACATTTAATAATCCAATGTAATTCTGATATTTAGTAATATTATGAGATGGAAGTTGTTATATCCATTAAAGTTTCTATACAAAATAAAATTATTTTGGTGTCAATAAATTTTCCTTTTTTTGCTATTTTAGGATATAAAACATATTTTTCAAACTTTAACGAACGTAGAACAAAGTATTGCATTGCTTTATATTTTTTTAATGACTCATAATAATTTTAAAGAGCAAAACATTTTTTTAATTCAATACTTTTACTTTATTTAAGGCATCTTTTGCGCAATTTTTGCATTTTTAAGGGCATTTTTTGCACTTTTAAAGTGCATTAGTTGAGATTTTTTAGGTCATCAAAATCCGGGCTCTACACATAACGAATAATGCTTTTAAACATGGTGAAAATGGGATATGTTCCTTCTAATTTTTATTTTCAGAAAGAATTGTTGCTGCATAACATTTAGAGAAGGTTGTGTAAATTATGGATGAATAATTTCAGAAACAATGTTTAATAGAGGAGAGGAGGGGGTTATGGAATAGTCATGGAATATGGAATACCTAAGATTTAGCTCTGTCTTTCATGCAGCCTTCACATGGAAATACACAGGATTAAAGGATTTTACCATTAACACCTCATTACCATTAGTTATAGATTGTGCTGAAAATGATTTTGTGAATTAATATGTAAAAACAGTAGGGTTGTTTTTAAAAAAATATAAAATTTAGTCCATAATACATATACTCTCTTCTCTCTCTATATAGGCAAAGCATTTAGGTATTATATTTGAAATTAATTATTGCCACAACAAGCATTGTTGCTTCTAGTAAAATAGAAGAGAATAAATTTTAAAATTGGTCTTAGATTAAGGTCCTTGAAAATTTTGTTGAGGTCCTTGAAAAGTCCTGGAAAGTCCTTGAATTTCAATCTCATCATAGAGTGGGAACCCTGATAGGGGTAGCCGCAGTCTGGGAAATATGGTTCTAATAGTTTGGTCAGAAGAGCGAGCCAAGGTTTGGACCCCTTAATGTTAGTTTTACTTTTTGCGTATTTCAATATATCTGGAGAATTTTAGAAAGGTCAGATATTTAAAATTAGATTTTTCAGGAACTATTCGACCGATTTTGCTCAAATTTTTATTTTGCCTTGTAAAATTATGTCCTTGAAAATGATAAAAAAAATTTTATACTTCACAATTTAAAATTCTTTCGGCCATTATTAAATAAAATGATAAATATTTAATAAAAGTTTTATTTTGCATGGAATAATTTTCGGATTAACGAATTTCATAATTGTGTGCAAAATTTTTTCAATTAGCTTAAAAATTCTCGAGGAGCAGAGAAATACGCAAAAAGTAAATTAAAGGGGTTTAATTTTTGGAGCGCTCTCTTGACCAAACTATTGGGACAATATATTTTCAAGATCACAGTAATCCCCTGTATTTTGAGGGTCAGAAATCCGAATCCGACGAAAAAAGGTATGTTTATTCAGAGAAAGTACGTTTTTGTACCTGATTTCGTAATTTAAAATATCGTCTGTACTTATCATGTACCCCTCGTGCGTCTTTACCACTCGAGCCATTAAAATTGAGTCAAAAAACGTGAAGATCCGATCATTAGATCAAAAGTTATTCAGGGTGGGTCGACTTTATTTTTGACGCACTGCACACTACCCAACAATAAAGGAAGAGATACTTTTACTTTTAGGCATTTTTTAAAAAGAAATTTCTTAAGGAAGACGAAGAGGATTATTTTTTTAACTTAAAAGGTGTTTAGTTCATGCGACTTTTCCTACTTAGAAATAAGGTTTAACATTTTCAGATGCTTGAGGGACCAGAAAGAAAACAAGTATTTTCAGACACTTTATACCAAAAAACAAGGAAATAAACTTGTAACTTATATAAATTACTTTAGTTGTTATTTGCAGTTACTGCATAAAATTTCGTGAACTTATCTTAAATATTTATAGAGATATGGACATTTTTACAAAAAAACTTATTTTTTTGTCTTGCTTTTTTTTGCTAAACATTGAAAGTATTCAATAAATTAAACAAAACTTTTTGAGTAATTAAAAATTAATTACAAAATTATTTTTTTAAAATTTGAAAAAAGTTTGTTTAAAACTGAAGATATGAGTATTAAGTAGTTTTTTTTTATATTGCGCTTGCGAGAAAAAATAATAATTTTTTCTTCATAATTTTGTAGTGAATCGTGTTTGGTAACTAATGAGGAAAATTCTGACTTGAATATCTTGAGAATTTAAAAAATTTCAATCAATTTTCAAAGCAGTCTTTGTACTTTTAAAAGAAAGCTTAAAACGATAAAGGGTTTTCCGTAATTTTTATTATAGGTTATTAAAGGGTAGCAGAATTCACCTGGTCTCAATAACTTGTGTTTTTGAGATCGCGATATTATCGTTTTGTTATCATTTTCCTAATATTTTGTATTTCCATCATATAAAATTCCACTCGATTTTTGCGAACTATTTCTTGAGTTATCAGCGAAAATGTGATAGTTTCCTAGTAAGGACACGGTCGAGTGTGTTATCATTTTCAAGATTACATCACATGGAATTGTGTGGAGCAGAGAGAAAATACGATATATGTGTTTTGGAGGGAAAAATATTTCTGAAATGTTCGAAAGAGCTTTGGTGTTGTATGGTTTGTTGTTGATAGGACTATAATATAATTTGTATCTTAAGCTAATGTGTCGATCATTTAATGTTTCAAAAAAAACATGCATAATCGCAGCAAAAAAAATGTACAGACCAGTGGATAAACATTATTTTATTAGGATGGTAATGCAATATACATATATGGAATAATTATTATAAAATTCTATAGTATGCCAAGTTTCTTAACTAGTGTTAAACAACATGTTGAGTAAATTTTATGGTCCCCGTTATTTGGGCTTCTCATATGCCGATATTTTTACAAAATCATTTTCAAAAATTTACATTCTCTACGTAGCCTTTTGTAGTACCATGTCTGATAGGAAAAAAAAAAACGATTTTTATTTCAACGACATTTAGATAAATTTTTGCTGTCGGGTAATTGATTTTAAAATTTAAATACTTAATAGCAATATTTATTATATGTTTCAATATCATTTGACATTTTCAGCGTAATATCGAGATTCGCTGTATCATTTTTTCATTAGGTTGTTACTTTTTTAATGCTAAGTAACAAAGTCATGATTTTCGATTATGGAATTGTAAACTACTTTGTAATTATAACTACTTTTTCCTAATTTGTTCATGACATTTTGAATTATGTGTTTTGAAATTGAACTAATTGTTATCGCAAATGAGGGAAGCAATAAATTTGCTATGTCGCGTTTACTATTCCTTTATGGGTAATGTTCGACTATTTGCTGAGCATTGTCAATTAAATGAACAGACATCTTTACGATATTACGATAACGCAGACATCTCACATAGATAGCGTATCATTTTTCTCGACACGGTTTTCCAAACCAGTCTGGCATAGTACGTGAAATTCGCCACAACGTGTTTTTAGTAATCCACAAATTCGATTCATTTTTTTTTTCCTTTCAAAGCATAATACTACGAGAGGCTACTTTCTTTTAAGGGGTCAGTCAAGTTTTTTCCCCAACATATCTTTCAAATATATAGACTAAAGATGGATGGTTTAGCCAGATATAATTTTCTAATTTTTGTCTAAGGTTCTACAGATATATTGAAAACTTGTATAAAAGTTTGACAATATACGAATAAAATTTAGTTGAAATAATGCAATAATAATGAATAATTAATTATTTAAGATTAATGGGGTAAAATGTGATATTATGTATCATAACTAGTAGTTATTAATGTATGCATTAAAATCTTTCATTAAGTATGATCTATTTTTCAAAACAATAGGAATATAAATGTAATGAAACATGTTTCACTTATTTTAATTATGATGAATATTTTTCTGTTTATTTTAGTATTTTCATTAAAAAATATATTTTGCTAGAAATGTTATTTTTTTCATAAATGGTAATCATTATTTAATCAACGTTTAAAAAACATTTCCTTCACTAGCATAGTTCAATTTAAAAAGAATGATTTCTGTTTTCATTTAAAGTAATATTAACAACTACCAATAGGAATGTATATTTATCATGGTTTTATCAAAAAAGATGATTATGTGAGCATTGTGAATATAAATATGAAGCACGAGATGATATAGGAATTCACTACGTTTGCGAGAATTGAAAAAATTCAGAGTGTTCTGAAATCATAGTCCTTGCAATAAATTTTTAAGAAAACTTGTTAAAAATGAACATATTATAAATCGATTATTAATATTCAAGTGAAAGCAAAGAAAAGAATGACTTGATTAAAACCAAATAAAAATTGTATCCATCACTGTAGTTGTGTGTGAGTTTAAAGAGGGAGTTTAAATCTTACAAACCAGTTTATTTGCCAGATAAAAGAGATAAATAGTTGTCACAAGTTTTGTTGGTATAGATAATTAAGTTAAATGAAAAAATTTAGATAGCTAAAATCTTTTTAAATCTTTTTTTTAAAACTACCTTAAATTAAACTTAAACTTAAGGATTCATTATTTTTAAACTACCGGATTTTTCTATCAAATATTCAATTTATACAGACAATATAAATCTCTCATTAATTCATTTCCGGCCAGTATGCTAAAAAATGCAAATAGAGGGAGGTGTTTTGAGAACACTATGCATAATTTAATTAAGTCATATATTGCGAACACATTAAATTTAACAGTATCATTTTTAATAAATAATGATTTAATATTATACAAATATGAAAATGGCATTGATAGCTACAAGTGAATGTAGAGTTAGTTTTTTACGTAATAAAACAGTAATTAATGCATATTAATAATTACATAATTTTAAATTATTTTCAAATTGTATATAATCTCAATTTTATTAAAAATTATTAATTGAATCAAAAGGTATAAAATTAAGACGATAGTTGCAAATACATATTTCTTTTAACCAACGAAGTTATACTAACAAGTAAGAGTGATAATGCCGGGTTTTTTTTAAGATGAAATATACAGTTTAATGCAAATTAATAAAATGATTTTTAAGTCATTTGAAAAATTGATGATTATAAATAATTTCATCCTTTGTATATGAATATTTGAAATCAATCATACTTATTAAGATGATATTAATAAATTACTATGTACACAGTAAGCAGCTGTTTCAATTTCATCTAAGCAATTTTTACAAAGATTTACAAATATATATGTATATACAGCTGACAAACGATAATGTGACTTGAAAAAAAAATGCAAAATAAAAAGTCTTTAAGAAATAAATGGGTCACAGCACAGCCTGCGTTTTTAAGATCTTGTTTTTGGTCATAATATTGAATCGTTCTAGAACTGTATTTCAAACACTATCTCCAAAAATAAAATGTTTTGCAGGATCTTTTGAATCAGTTCATGGATCAAATAGTCACGTTTCTATATCATAATAATCTGCACTGAGAAAAAAAGTATGGTAAAATTTACCGAATTTACGTGTTTCTGGCTCTATGGGTGCATGAAACACTAGGCAATTCTTACCGAAGCGCTTTGTTAATGATTTTAGTAAGATCTGCAACAAAACAAAGTTTTATTATTTGTGATAAAAGTTATTTAAATATGGTAAAATTTTGTAATTTTTTCATGATGTTTTACAGCATGGTATAAAAGCAATTTATTCAGTTAAATTTTGTTTTTAAGTTTTATATTTTTTATTAAATATGAGGTAATAAGAACTATAATTTCGATAACTGGAATTTCTGATAAACCGCTACCATATAAGCAGAGGAAATATTACCAAATAAACGGTTTAAATAATGTATATTTTGGTTTTATTACCAAAATTATTTTTTTTAACCAGAAATGTCATTACCATAGAGTGCGCAAATTTTGCCAGATTTTTTTTCTGAGTGGGATCCTATTCAGATCTTTTAGCTTACAGACATTGTATTTAAATAATATAATATATTTTATTTAATAAAAACAGTAGAGTAAAAAAAAATATATTTATTTTCCTTTTTTTTAAAAAATCATATTGCTTAGATTCAAAAATTGACTAGATGTAGTTAAAAAAGACCCATGTCATGGGTTTTTATGCATGACTATGAATCGTGCGATTATACCTAGATACACGAGGGTATTAAATAAAGTATTGGCAACGTAGCCCAGAAATTCCAGAACATCGGGTATGCGCCAACGTTATCGGATCAGTGAGGTAGTGCATTGTCGGCGAGTACATCAACAGAAATGGTAATTGGGTTCTTGCAATTCGAAAAGAAGTAAAGGGAGTAAATCAGCTATGTGATTTAAATCATGTTTATTTGGATACATGAAAGTGATGTTACACGTGAGTGTCAAACTTGATGTGCTTCTGAATTCGACAAATGCCACGATTTACCTACGATGATGTCACTTTTAAGTAACCAATTGCTGGGTGAAGATAAAATGGACATCTTCGTTTCTATTGTCCTAAATCATGTTTAGAACATGATCAATTGTCTTCGAATGAAATTAAGGTTACCCTTGGCAAAAATGTATTACAATCTGATGCATATTATATTATATTACCGTCGTTGAACAGACGTCCCAATTTTTAGAGTTTATGGCTACTAATGTTCAACTCTGTAGTCTTGAAATTTTGACTGGCGAGTATGTGTAATTGCTTAAGACAGTTGCATGATGGGTCAAAGCATTTACTATTGGTCAGACTGAGACTGTAGATTTGCATCGCACAGGCTGGCCATTCATTTTTCTACATACTCATCAGACTTGAGTCCACGATTGAGTTTTTGTTATACTGAAAAAACGCCTTTCAGATTTTGTAGGGTGTTCCGTTGGCAAATCACAATTTTCCAATGGTAACCTACGGCTTCCTGATGTCTGACAAAAGGTACAAAAAAACAGTAGATAGGTATAGATGATAATAACGAAAAAAAATGCAATGTAGTTTGGCTCATATGTTCATTAATATTATCCAGGCATGTTGCTATTACTTCATTTACAATCCTCGTATAAGAATACTTGCCAAGTATTAAAGCATTTTAAAATAATAGCTAAAATGTCTTAAGCGCATACAATATTATTCTCTTTTGAATAGATATGATAGCTAATAGCCTTTCATAAAATTAAAACAGTATTTAGTATCTCATAACACAGATCTAAATATGTTTTTCATCATATTACATTATGTTATTTGCTTGCGCGCAATGAAAGCACGCATGCGCAGAGTTATAGTTTTAATATGATTAATAATACCTTTGAAATAATATTCCAAAGAATTGTACTGCACGTGATGAGACAAGCACAGCTTGCCTCAGTATAGTTTCAACTTATAAATAGAGATATGGGAAAGTAATGGTCACATGTTCGGAGTTTGACTAGTTGAAATAGGTTCTAATGATATACTGTACAAAAATGTACCACTGTCTCCTTTATGGACGAATAATTAGATAAATAATAATTTCTTTCTCTTGGTTCCATTAATTGAAATCAGATTTGCGCCTGCCAAAACGTTCCTGAAAGAAATAGAAGACATTAAAAACAAAATTTTATTTTGTCACAAACATTTAAAAACATGAGCTATATATTTGAAAATGTTTGTTAAGTATAATTGTAAAAAAGAAATCGAACTGAAAATATTAGTATATAATTAATATGTAATCATACAAATGTACTCCGGGGCAGAATGTCGAAAATACGGCGACATTGTGGCAGAGCGTTACAGAGTTCTTACAGAAAGATTTTTCTCTTGGGAAGTAAATAATTTTGGTTTTTTACTTCAAATGGACTTGAAGTAAAACTGAAGTTTGGTTTTTTACTTCTTTGATTGGTTACGTCAAATTGGAATAGCGCATTTATTTAAATAATCACATTTTGACGCTCTCAATTTACGCTGATAGTATCGGAAATCCATGTAGTGTTTCGATTGTATTTTCGGCAGGTATTGATATTGATTTTCACGTGGTTTTTAAATATCCCGATATATTTCAAACGATATTATTTATTACAACAATCAAATCTTGAAACGAAACACACCTTTTAGTAACCCCTTTTTTAAGGAGTCCGATTCCCGTGATTTCGTCGTCGAGCTGTTTTCTCGGTATAATTACTGCTACGGGTTTCATGATTTTTAACCACTTTTTTTAAAATGATGATGATTCACAAAATGCGATGAAGGAAATAATTAGTGCTTCTCCCCCTCCCTAACAAAATGCGAAAATATCGCCCATAATATTAAAATAAAAAAAATATTACATAGTCAATTAAGAATTTTTTTTTTGTTTTGTAAAAATATTCTGTTGCACAGCGTTTTTGTTATTTTAAATTAGTAATATGCATTTTTGTTGTTATTAAAAATATCTTGTTGAACGATATTAGTGCTAGAGAGTTCGGTCACAAATAGTCCGCAAAAATTCTGCAACAGGTCATATGCATATACACCGAAGTGCCATTACATTATGACCACCCTCCATGTATAACAATGTGCTCGCCCAGGAACAATGTTTTCAAGGGGCACATTAGGACCCATAATCCCCATAGAACAATCCCTGACGTCTGTAAGCTACTTGAACATAGTTGCAGACCAGGTTCACCCATTCATGGCAACAGTTTTTCCTGAGGGGGATGGTGTTTACCAACAGGATAATGCACCATGTCATAAAGGTCAAATCGTCATGGATTGGTTCGAGGAACATTCCAGTGAGTTTCAAGTCATGTCTTGGTCCCCAAATTCATCTGACCTTAATCCATTAGAGCATTTGTGGTCCTACTTGGAAAATCAAATTAATTGCAGGACCAGTTGGTGAGCGCTTGGTACCAGATACCTCAGACTACCTATCAGCACCTTGTGGAATCAATGCCATGGCAGGTGCTAGCAGTTTTGAGGGCCAAAGTTGGTCCTACATGTTATTAGCAGAGTGGTCATAACGCAATGGCTCTTCGGTGTATAGATTACTTGAAAATTTGACGAACAACTCAGAATAATGTACGAAAAAGATAAGCACAAATCAAGTGCAGAAAAGGAGATACAATAATTACGGTTCTTTAGGTAAGAATCTTCTTCAGTGTCTTAACACCAAAAGACAAGGTGTTAAGACACCGAGAAAGGTTCTTGTCTAGGAAACCGAAACAATAATTACATCTTTCTTTTTTTGTACTTGATTTGTGCTTTATTCACTTCGTTTTTTGACTTTAATCTACGTAGTACAAATTATACTCGTTGGGGATCACAAATATGTGCTTAAAAAAAAAAGAGAAACAAAAGCTTCTTCCAAATATTCGTTTGTGTTTAAAGCATTTCAAAGCTTAACTTATCATGAATGAAGGAGGTGATATTAAACACATTAAAATATGTTTGATTGCCTGTGCAAATTGAAAGGATGTGAAAGGAATCAAACTGGTTTTGATATTTTTAAACCTCACTTTTAAGGGATTCTTCCAGTTTTCTTTATCCCTCTTTTTGTTCGAATATTTATTCATGGCTCCTAATACGCATAATTTTTTAACTACTTTTTTGATTCCTGATATGGGTTCAAAAAATATATTAAGATCAGTGATTATGTAGGATTCGTATAAAATAATTTAAATAATTAACATTAAATACCTGTGCCACTTGAAGAAAGCTAGGCCTTTGTTGCGATGTAGGAGATTCTTGAACTTTAAGATTCGGAGTGGACACCACAAACCCATGATGTGATATAGTCGGAGTTGCAAGAGGGCGAGTTGTAGACGCAGATGACAGTACTGTATTCAGACTAGATCTTCTGCTGGTAGACGACGTGAGAGTCAATCGACGTGGTCGACGCAATTCACCATCCATATCTTCGTCCTAAAATATTAAGTAAAAATTTTTATCAAGGGAAAGAGATATTTTTGCAGTTATTTTATAAATTCTAATTGCATAAGAGCTACTCATCAGTTGTCTGCTGTTCCATAAATATGTTTTAACCCAAGAAATCTATTTTTCTTTATCTTAAATATAAAAAATTACAAATTTAGAAATGCAGAGTGCGCGAAAAAATGGTCGCTTAAAGTTTGTTCAAAAAGTTTTTAATAAAAAGCAAAATATGAAAAAAGTGAAATTAACATAAAGGGGTCTAAAAGTTGGTCAGCTCAGGGACTCAAATTTTGGGGGACAAAATGGGGAACGTGTTTATACCGAAAAAGTGTCTGATCTCGTCCCAAGTAGCTCCTAATATTAGCTAACATCAGAAAATCGGTAAAATCTAACGTTATCTTACACAACTTCTAATATTAGAAAGATTCAAGAGGTCGCTGTTTGCTCTGCATTATATAATATTAGATTCTATGCAAACTGATATTGTCTAGCGTTCACCGTAATATTACTTTGCATTAGTTTTAAAGCTATATAATATTAGATTTTGTATTTTCTGATATTTTCTTGCTTTGCTCTTTATTTTTGGAGTAAACAAGAGGAGGATTTGGATGGTAGTAAAATAATTCGGCAATATAATTTTACTTAATTTTCTGTATTGCTGTGAAGCAGTAAAACATAGAACAATAGTTTTATAATGTCATTCCATGTATTATTTACATAGCAATACTGTAAAATACTGTCTGCACTAATTAATTAACATTTTTGAGGTCACCTCTTTAAACCATTAAGATTGAGTGCTAGTGAGTGAAGATTCGATCATTGAATCAAAAGTTATTCAGAATGGTCTGGTTTTTTCAGACCCTGTTCATCAATGTTTTTAAAGTTTTTTTCCTTAAAAAAGTTTCAAATATGTGGATTGAAGTTTTAACATGTTTATATATATATATATATATATATATATATATATATATATATATATATATATATATATATATATTAAAAGAGAATATTAAAACTATCAGTTCAGAATTTTTCTCATCTTGTTCCGGTTTAACTTATATGGTTTTAAAAATCGAAATTGTAGTGCTTAAATAGGAAAATAAAATTATTAAGTTGATTGACAGAAGTAGTATTCATATTTTGAAGAAATGATAAACTATAGCAATTGTGGTCGGAATAATTTTTATTCAAATTTTTTTTAAATATATTTACCATTTTATTATTTGAAAGAAAAGAAATAGACGAAATGAGACAATTCGGTTTTCGCGGGTCATATGGTCCATTTTTGTGACCATAAAAACTTAATATAATTTTACAAAAATAAATAAAAGAGACAACACATAGAACTTCCACCTTCTTCCTCGTTCTGCACCATTTATAGTTTCAGTATTAAAATTTTCAAAAATTAATAATTTTAATTCAGGAAAAATATTTGTTAAAAGTAACCAAATTCTGAAATTGTTAATTGGCCCAACAAAACCCTATATAATTTTGATAAAAAAACTACATTAAGTACTATTAACACATTCATACAATAGATTACGTTTAACAAATTATCCAATTCTTAAAAATATATTTTTATTACAGTTTTTATTAATGAGCATAATAAAATCATATGGTTTTTTTTATGAAACTTTTGCATTTGAAGTATTTTTTCGTTCCTTCAATTAATTAAAATGTAAGTTGATGTTGATTTTTTGTATTAGAATATAAATTATCAATATTTATATGAAATTGTTTATTAAATTATATACAACGTTTTTATAAAATTAAATGCGACATTTAATTTATGAATGAAAACAAAGTTATTGAAAACTCCTAAAAATTCTAAGTTTTGATTTATAGTTTTAAAAATTAAAACGCTACGTTAATTTCATAAATATAAAATAAGAACAAACTTTATGCGTTAAAAATAAATTTATGCTCAAACAATGAACTGTAAAATCATAAACTAATGTACTCTATAAATAAATTTGGTATATAAACTATAAAACATAAAACAATTCTGACAGTGCGTAAACAGACAATTATAAATGTATTGCGTAATTTATAAAATATCTGCTTACCTCCCAAGAAATAGATTTATTTAATGAGTTCTTGTAATTAAAAGATAAACTTTATTAAATGGCTGGGAATAGCTAATTTAAACTATGGTGGAAGAAATGTGAGAGCTTTGTAAGAGAAGATTTAGAATTTCAGAGAAAGTCTCTTGGCAAAATTACCATAAAATAGAAAATATCAACAAAAGTCTCCCCCTACTTAATTCCTTAAAAGGTCAATACATCTGTTTTCCTAGAAATTCTAGATAATTGCCTGTTTGAGGCAATTTTTGAATAGATAGCCAACAAAGAGATTTTTGTCATTATCGTTTTAATCATGGGGTAATTACTCTAATAGAAAGTTCTAAGCTTAATAAAAAAATGTTTGCCGCAATGATATAAGTCTCAAATTTCTGACACATTTTTCTCATAAGATAAAGAAAAAAAATAAAAAGGTTTCATTTCGAAAATTTGTGATCTCGGGGAAATTAGGCTAATGAACAGTTATACCATGCGTTTTACCAAGACAGAAGTTTCAAATTTGGACCATTGAGATACTTTATAATATAAATAAAGAAACTAAAAATTTTCATTTTGATATTTTGTGATTATCTCGGTAATTATGAGGTTAATTAGCTTAGTTGATAGTAGATCTAAGTGACTAGTTTTTTACCAAAATTGAAGACTCAAATTTAGATCACACATTCCTTACAAGACAAATAGGAAAAAAAATTTTGATTTCCATATTTTTCAATAAACAGGATATTTTGTAACAATCGGAGCAATAAGGGGTAAATAGCCTAATTGACAGTAATGCTTAAACGAGCTTTTTCCAAAAGAGAAGCCTCAAATTCAGATCATGAAGAGAAAAAATGAATTTGAGCGAGAAAAAAACTATAACAGTTTAATTTAGATAGTAATTATCGGTATACATAAGGGGTAATTACTCAGAGTTGACAGCATTGTAAAATTACACCTATCATGTTAATTAGCTAAGCTATATAACACGTTCGTTCCAGGGAATTACCACCGCGTGTTTGGCGCAGAGTTATCGATTTTGGCTCTCGTGCAATTACACCACGAATAGGTGAATTCAGGCAGTTGGAAGACTATGTGGAGCAGCAAAACGGTGATTATGTTTGGGAGGGCTAACAGCTCACTACAGATAAGTCCGGGAAAGATTTCTAAGATACTAATGCCGATAATTTAGAGCAATATTGCCGAAGGCAGCAGGAAAGAGTAAGGAGTCACGAAGCAGTGAGTTCGTGCAACGGAAGGATAATAAGAAATCGCAAAGCGGTGAGTTCGTGCACGGGAAGGACGACCTGGAAACGCTAAGCGGTGAGTTCGTTTAGACGAACCAGTTAGTCTCTGAAGGAGGCTAGTATCTATCTATCCATATTTATATCTGTATATTTACTTGTCCATCCACGAAAGTACCATCGGCCAGAGATTTTCTTCTTCTCAGTTCCCTCATGAGTTCTGAAAATTCCTCCCTCAATTCATCCAATCTTTGCAACATTTTAACTTCAGGACAATTGCTGTCGTCAGCAGGAATGTCAAAATCTCGATCACCAATAGCTGCACTCAGTTGCTGAGTAACTTCATGGATTTCTTCTTGAACGGAATGTAATTTCTGTTGCAGCTAAAATTAAAAGAGCAATTATTTATTTACAATATTTCAAAGATGTTTTATTTTAAAAATAAAATACTCTCAACATAAAGAAAAACATCTCATTCTCATTTCAAAAACACGTCTGTGCCTACAATGTGGTACTTTCTGTATTGTAAATTTCAGCAGTTTGGGGGTATTTTCTTGAAAACTATTTCAACTTAAATTTCAAATGATATGCTTCTGAGCTTTGCTTAAAGACCTTGTTTCTTTTATGTTAAAAAAAATAAATAATCGTGAAAGAAAATTTAAGAACATGGAAAACGTTCTTAAATTTTCTTTCTGTTTCTTTCTTTAAATTTTCTTAAATGTTTTGTGGTTGCGCTAGTTTCATGCAGTTTGGTGGCATATTGGATTCGAGTATAGAGATATTGTAGCTTGTAATCCAGCAAGTTCTAGAGATTTAAGAAATATTTAATTAATTAGTTTAATGCAGAGAGAATGATGGAAGGGAATTCTTTATTTGTTTGTAATATATGAGACAAAGTTTGATTGCTGAAACTAAATTAAAATTTAATCAATAATTTTTATAATTTTGTTTTTGCTTTCCGATAGATTTGATTTGTGCGTTAAAGAAAAAATGACAGCATGATATCTTATCACTATCGTATTTGATATACTTTTGATAAGGTTGTAAGACCCCACAGAAACCATTAAAGAAAAGAATGGATTGCTTTTGGAATGTTCAGAGACAATTAGCATTTATCCTGAGGTAGATAAATACAAAATTATAAAACTTGTTAACTCAAATATAACATCAAACAAAAAATGTATCAATTTAATAGTTACTAAAATTTTTTACATAATTCAAAATGTTTTGATTTATATAACATTTAAATTTGGCATACTCTTATGTGTCTAACCCTTAAAATTAAAAAAAAAAAAACATTAGTGTCCGAGGTTCATTCAACTTAAAAAAAGCTTGTTATTGTGAAGAAAAATGTAGTGAATGCGCATTGTCTATATAGAGCTTCAAGTTGATGTCTGCTACTTTAATTTACTGGACATTAACTGAATGCGGACTGTCAAGAGGGAATCGCCATTTAACCCCTTAACGATCGGTTAATTTTCTATAAAACTGTTACAAAAGTGCATTTTTTTATCAAATAACAAATACGCGTATTTGATTAGTTCTGACATCTAGTTTATAATAAAGTAACTATCTACAATTACCTTAAAAATATATGCCATCTGGTGTGAAAAATGAGAAATAAAATTTTTTCCGGGCAAGAGAAATGAATTATTTTTATTTTTATTGGTGCGTAACTACTGAACACTCCAGTCCGGAAATATGACGAGAGCGAGAAATAAATGGCGAAACCTCACCCCGTGATTTTCACGGGAGCGAGGAGGAAGGGGTTAAACTTGATACCCACTATAATACTTTTTTCACAGATGCTCTTACTATAACAGTTTACGGAAAAACAATATTTACGGAAAAACATACCAAACCAATATGGTGTTAAATTGTGTTTGATGTCTTACATAAATCAAAACAAACTTTTCTATTTCTGTGATATTATTTCCGTTATTGTGTGCCAACGTATACAGCACGCTGTTAGCGATTTTGTGATTGACATATGAGGTGTGGGGCAAATCTTTCCAGCCCCCTCAAGTGGTTAAATAAATACTCATACCTATTGACATTGAGAAACAAAGTACGGTAAAAATTACCAGATTATGGTAAAATTTATTGTGTTCTTCGATTTTAGGAAAATAGAAGCTCTGTAAATTTTACCGAAGCTCTTCAGTAATGATTATGGTAAAATTAACGATTAAAAATGGTTTTTTAAAATGTGATAAATTTGGTAACGGTGGTAAAATTTGGTAATTTTATTATGATAATTTAGACCATGGCATAAAAAACATTTATAACGTTAAATGTATTTTTCAGTTTGGTATTTCTTACTAAATGTGTTGTAATAAGAGCAGTAATTTTGAAGACCAAAATTTCTAGTAAACCATTTATCACATGAACGGAGAAATTAACAAATGAATTGTTAAAATACCACATATTTTGGTTTTGTTAACCAGAATTATATATATACTACCAGAAATGTCATTACCACACAGTTCGGTAATTTTACTCGGATTATTTAATTCTGTGCACCATTTTAAAAATTAACTATAATAAAAAAATTAAAATATAAAATATTGCTTAATAGAGCAGTGAAGATGAAAAATACCGACTTTCAATTTAAAATGCTTCAATTTCCTAACAGATCTGGTGAAATCATGAATTAAAAACAAGCACAAAAACCGATTATACAGCTGTTTAGGAAAAAATAAAAAAAAATTTGGTACAAATTTTCCCAGGAGAACCTTATGATGAAATCCCCAAGCATTGTGATTAAATCGAATACTATCCTTTTCCAGTTTTTTACTCCCGTTTAACGACATCCCATTTTTTTGAGAAAATAACAACGCCTTTTATTCTGCTCGGGGCTTTTTAATCCTGGAAAAGCAATTTATTATTTTTTTATTTCCATGTGAATTTTCATTTTTTATCGCTATTTTGCATGGGACGCTTTCGACAATTTAAGAAGCATTTGAGCTATTTTATCGATCAACAAAAGCGATAGCTTCATCTGGAGAATTAATTCAAACTAGAATTTTTTTTCCGATGATGCATGAGGCTTTTTCGAGAATTAAAATTACCTTCTGTAAATGCATTTAATTAAATTTAGTGTGTTTTTAATATTGATTAATGTAATTTATTATTTACTAAAAAGTTGAATAATTAATGTGTTGAATTCCAACGTTAATTTATAATAGGTTACCTGCAGGGCCAAAATGAATTTAAAATTTATAATTAATATATTTCATTGAAATGTAAGTATAAAAGATTTATTATTATGCACATTCATTTATTAGTTATTTTTTATAAATAAATGTTCATTATTTTTCTATAAAATTCTAAGAAAATGAATGATTGCTGTGATATTTTAATTATAATTTAGCAATTTAAGAAATGAACGAACTCATAATATAAGAAATGAAAAAAATAATAATTGTGAGCACTTTTTGTAACATATTTATGTCAAAAGAATTTTTTTATACAATTTCAAGAGACTGGCTGAAGATCTTGATATTTTTAATGTGCCTTGGAATGCTTTTAAAAAATTATGTCTAAATGTTTTATTGTTGCAACGCTTTTTTTTCCTCATAGTACAGTGCGCAAATACACATAGTACAGTACTGACCATCCTGAATAACTTTTGATTTAATGATTGAATCGTCTCGTTCTAGGACCCAATATTAATGGTCCAAAGGGGTGACTTCAAAAATGCTAATTTATTAAATTAGTACAGACGATATTTTCAGTTACTAAATCCGACATAAAAACGTATTTTCTTTGAATAATCAGGCATTTTTTTTAGACGGATTCAGATTTCTAATCCGAAATGTATAGGAGATAGACTAAATTTGGAAATACGGTCTCGATAGTTCGATTAAGATAGGGGTCCAAAATTTTTACCCCTTAAAGTTAATTTTAGTTTTTGCGTATCTCGCCATATCTCGAAAAATGTTTAGGCGAATTTAAAAATTTTGCACAAAATTTTAAAATTCGTTTATCCAAGGATAATTCCACGCAAGACATGGCAAATTACAAAATTTGAGCAAAATCGACCGAATATATCCTGAGAATTCGGATTTTCAAAAAGTCAAATTTTCGTGTTCTTGAACGATCATTAAGTCAAATGTTATTCAGGGAGATCCGTTTTTTTGCGCACTGAACACCACTATAATTGGAGTTTTCTTTTTAAATCTGTAAAGTGTGCTTCGTGGTTAAAATAAGTTAATTAGTTAACTGTGATACTTATTATGCTGAATCCATTGAAATGAAGTAAAATGCTAACAATTTAATAGAGCTAATTATCTGTACGCTGCCGAATTTTTTTCTTCGCTAAATAATTTCCGAATAATGTTTAATTAAAACCTACCTTCTAATGGAACTAAAATGTTTTTCATGTGTATTTAAAATGCTTTTAGCAAAGGTCACAATTCATAACAATATAGTTTTCAATTTAATTATGTTTTTCCAATAATTGGGCAGCAGATGATAAAAATAAACTTAACAAAGGATATTTTCAAACTAAGGACAACATTATTTTTTTTTCCAGTTATTTTTATGATGATGTTTTAACGACGCAAACAGTAAATAAAACGTCCCTTCAATTTCCAAAAAAAATTTCTTTTATTTAATGACCTATTTGATAATAGAAAATGATATCATTGCTATATAATGTCTATTACCACAAATGAGTTCTTTTGCAACTATGGATAATGGAAATGATGCAAGCCTGGTTTCAGGTTGACGTAGCGTTTTTCTTGTTAACAAAAGGTTTAGAAAAATTATTTGATTGTTATTAATTACGAAACAGAGAGTTTTGGAGCTCTTTAAGGATTTTCTTACTTATGAAATTTATGAGAAAATGATATTCTAAGGGGAAAAAATACAATCAAACTACTAGAATATGTAAAAATTTACTGTGCTCTTAAGAGGAAGCTAAAAAACGTGGCAATATTTTTTTTGTCGAAGAGCTTTGGTAGTGATTTTGGTAAAATTAACAATACAATATGATTTTATAATATGTGATGAAATTCGGCAAATGTGGAAAAATTTGATAATTTTAAAATGATACCCTAGAGCATGGCATAAAAATTATTTATTCGTCTAAATTTTCTTTTGATTTTTGTATTTTTTATGAAATATGCGGTAATAAGAACTATAATTTTGAAAACCAGAATTTCTGGTAAACCGTTACCGTACGAATGAAATGGTTTAAATACCGTATATTTTGGTTTCATTAACCAGAATTATATTTCTTTTAACCAGAAATGTTATCACTATATAGTACTGTAATTTTACTGGAGTTTTTTTCTCCATGTAGAATAATTGTTATTTTAATATCTTAAAATTAGAATAAAATTTTTTTCTCTCAAATGAACAGTTTTCTTGTATCCTTATGACATTAATTAAATAAATTGAAACACACATACTTTAAATTACAGATTTTTTTGAGAAAACGGTTTTTCATTTGGAGAAATTCACATGTAGTAGTTTTAAGTTATTATTTTTTATTTTAGAGTTCATTATTAACAAAGCAAAGCTTATAAACATTAACAAAACTTATTTCACGGTCATAGGGAATAAGTATAGTAAAAGACCAAAAAAAAAAAAAAAACTAAAGAAACCAATAACTAAAACAAGTCTAAATAAATAAAGCCGAATGTTTGTATATATAAGTGCATGTATCGTATAAAAATCCTCAATTTTTGACCTACCCAAACCAAAGTGGAAGCCACGGTCATGCCACTAATTATATCATGGCGGTGATCAGTTCAATTTAGTGGTTAGTAGAGGTAGCATATTAAGCAGATTTTGGAAGTTTCATTTACATCTTAATTTGGATACGCTGTAGGGATATTTATGCCAGAAAAATGAATAAAATCATTTAGGAAAAATTGATTTATTAAGTAAATATTAAATGGAATATGATCCCATTCAAAAATTATAAAAATAAACAAAGGGATCAAGAAAGGGTCCTTCAAACGGATCAAGAAAATTATTCTCTTCACATCTAAAATATTATATAAAAGATATTTATTATTCGGTTGGAACTGAGAGATCTAAACCCCCCCCCCAATCCACTCGCCTATAATTAGAAATTCACAGTAAGTGAATTGTTCCCAACGGACTTTAGAAGCATGGGAAGAGATTCAAGGTTGGCGATTTATCGAAAGATAACATAGCCAAATATAAAGACAACCCCTATAATCAATATTAAACTTGAAAATAATTTGGCGAAAGCGAATCGCCATAAAGACTGCGAGAATTAGCATAACTGAAACAGTTTTGTGGTAAAAAATAAAGAATTATAAATAGATTTTTGTTTTTGATTTAGTCACGTCAGAGAATTAATGAATCTTACATTAGTATTGAAAAATTAGTCTCTGCATTAATTGTTAAGAAAAGAATAAAATATTTTATATTATATTTTTATAAAATGCTATAAAAATTAAATAATTGGTTTAATTTAATTAAAATTATGTTAAGAATGATTAAAAAAAAGGTTTAAGAAATTAAAGAAATTTTAAAAGCTAGGAAATATGTAATGCCTATTGTGGCATCACAGTCTACTTTGAAACTCCTTATGACAACTGGCTTAAAAGATACATTTTAATGAAATAGTAGTTCACTCATATTATAAAATATTTATCAACCATAGGATTTGATAAATATTTTAGAATGCGAGTGAATTGCTAGCTTGTCGCTCTAATGAATCAAAAAATTGTTCCATCGCTCTTTTTTATGAATTATTTATCTTCGGTTTTCATGTTAAGTTATCAAGGTTGTAGTATAACAAATGTTTATGATAAAACAGCATGTTTATGATATTGCTATTTACGCTTTTAAAGCATATCTCTACAAACTTAGAAAATGGAAGTTCAGCAATAACTCATGAAATAAAATTGAAGTCATAATGAATGAAATATTAAGCCATGGGAAAATTGTATTGGAAAATTCTGATCATCTAAGGTAAAATGATACGATATGTATATTTTTGGAGAGCGGAATTTCTCACTTGTGTTACGGTAAACCTAATAGTATTAATCCTTACGGAATATACAACAAATAACAAATAAATAAAAAATGATAAATAGGCATGCCTGGAAATGTCATACGCACCTAGGGACGCTTCCCTATTACGAACTCTTTTCTTCTTCTTTTTTTTTGCGTTATTCTGAACATCTCAAAATAAGAAAAGCGACCCTAGTTGCGTTACGACATTTCCGGGCAATTTAAATTCTGATGATGTACCCTAGAAGTTTGTCGCATCATTTATGTGACACTCCGTCATATATAGCATTTTTAAACTTATTTCAGCAAAAGATAGGCTGAAAACGTCATTTAAAAAAAATTGTAGCTTTAAGATTAAAACTAATTAGGAATTTTAAATCTCTCCACGATTTATCTAAGGTTCAAATATTGTATAAATACAACAAAAATTTGTCTCCCAATGTTATTATTCATGGTCTTATTTATCCAAATTTCATTTTAAAGATCATTTAGACATGCGTAACTCATTGTTAAACAAAATAAACAGTATATTTCATTCTCAACTAAATTTCGTTATTTATAAAAATATATTTATTCGGAAGGTAATTAAAATAAAGTAGGACAAGGATTATTCTTCCCTATTAATATTCTGAAAAATATATCAATATGCATTTTTGTTTAACTTTTAGAAATCGCTTTTTAATTCGAAACATTAAGTCGGTCGAAAAATTATTACAGTTAAAAAAATTTTGTTTAAGATTTTGTTCACTCTGATACGAGTTCTGGTGATAAAGTAATGATTTTCAAGTTAGAGAGACCATTAAAGATTTTCTGTAAGGATAATACTTCAGGTCATTAATGACATACGTAAATATACCATTCATTCAATTTCTTAAAAATTTCCTTTAGTGATTTATTTGATAATAAGAAATGATATTTCGCTTTAAAACGTTCATTTTAGTAAATGAGTTCTTTTGTGAATCTTCATCTCAGGAAGGATAATTAAAATGGTCTGAGGATTCATAGATTATTTTTTCCTATCAAGAGGATTTAAGAAATATTTTGTTCGTCATTATTACAAGAGACTGACAAAGATCTTTAAAGCTCTGTGAAGTCTTCCATAAGTAATAATTTTTCTTCTTCCCAGTTCCTTCAAGTTTTAATGAGAGTAAGAACTATAAATAGATGCGGATTTCACTCATTTTAAACTGGAACTACTTATCATAGATTATGTTTTTATGAAAAGACTAAAGGAAAATCTTTGGAAAAGTGCTCTTTATTGAAAAGATTTATCAAAACAATCATTTCTTGTTTTTTTTAAAAATCATTTTAGATATTTTCTTCAAGTACTTAGTTTAGTATAACAGTTTGATTCGTTATTGATCAAAGCTTAATATTCATTTGTTAACATGAAAGGAAGAATATATAAAATATTCTGTAAAAGAAGCAAAAAGTGGTAATAAATCTAATAGATATAATATAGCTATAATATAGAAGATAGCTATAATATAGAATAATAGCTAATAATAAAAGAAGTGGAATACAGAATGAAAAAGAATACAGTTTACTGAAATTTCCAATTCAAGGAAAACTCATCTGTGAATACCCTATATAATAGTGATGCTGTAAATTTTCATATAATATTTATAGGTATGAATTTGAGATATTGCATAATGAGATATTGCAATAGTATGAAGCACCATAATTTGTATTTAATTTTTTTTTGCACATTCAACTATCGAAAACTTACACTTCGAATGTACTGATGTTCTTGCGGTGGTAAGAAACAATATACTCGGTCCGAATATAAAGAGTTGGTGCAACGAAATTACCAACTCATAACCGTCCTAATAGGTCATTAAACCTCCAGCGATTTTCCATGTATTTCATACGGAGAACCACTAGACTGTGTTCCGACTATTCCATTGCACTGAATCTGTGCACCTGTGCTGTTTAATGAACAAAGCAGATGAAACCTAAACATAATTAGCATAGTGTTGTTGTCTTATGCTACTTGTCAATACTGAAAAGCCTATTTTAAGGCAGAGGGGTTCACTTCTTGTTTTCCAGTGGCGCAATCTATGGCGAAGAATTCGACTACTACCACACGCATACGTCACAGCCCGTTTTACACGGAGGCCATATTCACACACTATCCATCCGCTCTCAGATGGTATTTTGATCAGAACCAGAGCACGATTAATCTAATGGTATTCTATTTTATTTAATTACCATCGTTGAACAGCAGACTCAATTTTGAGTTTACGACTACTAATGTTCATCTCCGTAGTCTTGCAATTTTGATCCAATCCAGTAGACACGGAAACTCCTGGATCAGTAACCACAGAGGTATTATTTGTTATGGGAACATAGAGGACTTTGGGACTCGACAGATTTAATGTGCATCAGTTACCATTTACTACACGGGAAGTTTTCGGCCGGCGGAGATTGAACCCACGACCTCTTGGACATAGGCTCAGTGCCCTACTGTTCAGGCCCTTCCCAAAGGTATTGATTTGTCATGGGAACTTGAAGGATTTTGTGACCCTGACATATTTAGCGTGAACTAGTCACCAGTTTGAACAAGAAATGTCTTCGGCCGGTAGGGATTTAACTCACGAGCTTTTGGATAAGGGCCCTACGCCCTACCAACCAGGATTTCCCGGCCTAATTAGCATAGTGAAAAGCATGAAGGAATTCCAAAAGTGATTGGAAATAAAAATTAATAAAAAACAAGAAAAAAAGATCAAGAGAAAGAACAAGCTCGTTTCAAAATTATGTGTCATTTTTCAGGGAAATGCTTTCCTAATTATTTATCAGTATCTTGTCCAGTTCTCGGTATCAGTATCTGGTTCAGTAATTCGAATCTAATACAAAAATTGCATGTTCATCGCGCATTGTATCGACCTTTGACCTTCAAGAAACTCAGTCTGGTGATTTCCCATAAGGAAGATTCCGGGTACTGCTGGAGGCTCCAGTCATGTTTATTCCGTCGAAATTCGTCATGTTTATCATTTATTCGTTGGTTCGTAGAATTAACTCTTTAGGAATAGAATCAAGTTTATCGGTGCGTTTTACGCTTGCTGTTATTTAAAGAATATTCCATAAAATAATGAAATTCTGTTTGGATCGTAATTATAAAGTAATTATTGCAAAAAAACAATGAAACGTTGCAACTGTTATAAATCAAATAAAGATTATTTATTGCTTACAATTTTTTATTCTGACTTGAGCTAAATAAAGCAAATAACTTTCTTACTTCGACATCCGGGGGATTAATAATTTCAGCTAATCTCCTTTCGTCCGTAAAATGACTTCTTCTTCTATGTTCTCCAGGTATTCGCCGTCTTGCCAGCAAATGAGATAATCTAGATAACTAGAGTCAAACAATATATAATATTAAGTTTGTTGTAAGTTCTGTTTGGTAAATAATATGGTTAAGAACTTGTAAATAATCAAAACCAGTAAATAATAAGAACTTGTAAATAAAAAATTAAATTTATTTTATCTTAAATTTAAGGGCGACCTTTAACTTTCAAACAAAATGGAATTTACTTAATTAAATTTCATTTGGTTAAGAAGCACAATATGCAAAATTTCATTAGTTACAAGGCATTCAAACAAATTGAGTATACAATGAAAATAACTGTTTCATAATGTCAGTTGCTTTCTCCATCTCAATTTTCTCCATCGATACTATACTCCAGTGTTTCCCAAAGTGTGGTACGCGTACTCCCAGGGGTACGGGAACAGTTTAGCTAGGGTACGCGTTCTTATGTGAAATATCTTGCAACAAACGAAAATTTTAAAATTTTTTATTGAAAAACAAAGCTAGCCATGAAAATTTACGATTATGTATTTTTCTATTGGCTATTTTTTGCAGAGTTAACAGTTAATAATTAGTGGTGTCAACAGCCAGTAGTGATTTTTAACTTTTGGGGAATTTTTTTATAGTAAGAAATACATTCATTTTTTTATTAGTGGTACAAAGCGTTATGAAAAATTTAGAAAGGGTACACTAAAGTCATAAGTTTGGGAAAACACTGCACTCTGACGCAAGTTAAGAAAAGACCATTGCCCCTATGGAGAGTATCTGTTTGCACAAGCCAAATAGATGCCAAGTTCCCAGAGCTAACATATATCAATATCGCTAACTCTTTAAATGACGTTGCATAGCCTCCTTTTTGCTTTCTTATTTATAATAATTAGAGTTATTAACAGAAATAATCAATTAACAAGTAATAAGAGTCATATAAAATTATATTTTTAAAAATCGTAACAATCTACTTTTTTTCTGTTTGATTTAAGGAATTTTGCGAAAGAATAATAAATATTATTTCTTGCAAACGATTTTCTTCTACAACTTAAAAAAAGTTAAATTCTTTATCACGCATTTGATAGCTTAAGATCATGTAGCAAAAGACCCGCAATTTTTAGTGGGCCAATCAAATGCAATGCTCTTGCAGCGTCATATATCTTTTTCAAGAACCAATGTTTTCCTTATTTATCGAAATATTTCGTCAAGTCTAGGATTCTAGTAAGTCTACGAAACTATAACCGCTTTTTAATAATTCTATGATTATATCGTAAAAGATAAGACGAATTAAATTTGTGTTTGAAGTGTCTAACTTTTAAAATCTTTTATATTGTTTTGATAGCCTATTTGTATAATTTGATAACGAAATAAAACGGAACAGCAGTCGCGGGTAATTACTTAAATCCTATACCTCAATGGTCTTTTCTTAACTTGCAACGGAGTACAGATTTTTTTTCTTCTCGGTTGCCATGAAGCGAACTTATTTGATGAGAAATTACTAATGACCGCAAAACTAGCGGTTACCCCCAAGCAGCATTTTTTCTAAGTTAATGAGTTGTAAATTGTTAAAAAATATTTGCTGTAATGCAAAATTACATTGCTTTAAAATACACTCGATAACAAAAAAAAATCGACGCACCAAGAAGCAATCATCCGATTGCTTTGAAATTTCGTATGCATAAATGTTTTGAACAGATACGGCTGGAATGATGCCGACTGGGGACGTATAGTCTTTAGCGACGAATCCCGCTTCCAACTGTGTCCTGACGATCATCGAAGTCGTGTTTGGAGACGCACAGGGCAGAGGGGGGATCATGCCTTCACTGTTGCACGCCACATCGGCCCTCAACAAGGCATTATGGTCTGGGGTGCCATTTCCTTTGACAGCCGGACCCCTTTGGTCTTCATTAGAGGTACACTTACTGCACCGCGGTACGTCGACGACATCCTAAGACCTGTTTTGCTACCGTTCCTTTTGCAGTGCCTTGGACTGGTTTTTCAGCAGGTCAATGCCAGACCACATACGGCACGTGTTGCTATGAACTGTCTGAAAGCTTGTCAAACTCATCCTTGCCCTACGAGATCATCAGATCTCTCTCCCATTGAGCATGTCTGGGATATGATGGGAAGGAGATTGCATCTGGCACGGAATGTTGATGACTTCGTTCGACAATTGGATCGAATTTGGCAGTAAATACCCCAAGAGACCAACCGCGAGCTTTATCGGTCTATGCCACGCCGTGTGGCAGCTTGTATCCAGGCTAGAGGCAGGTCAACACCTTATTGAACTTGTTACTGTAACTCTGCAATAAATTATTCATTTGTTCTGAAATTTTAATCATTTACTATTCTGTACATTGTCTTCCTATCCAACAATCTTCGTTTCAATTGGACAACTCCTTCTTGGTGCATCGATTTTTTTGTTATAGAGTGTACATTACTTTGCGTTTCGGAAATTTTAAATTTTTAAAAAGTAATGTGAGGTAAAAGGGTCGTACTGGTACAACCAAAAAGGTTTAATTATTTGTTGAAACATTCCTTTATCATTTAAAAATTTTCAACACAGGTTTATTTTTAAAAATTAATCAACTTCGATTAATATTTCAATTAGCATATTTAAAAAAGTCCAAATAAATATTTAGTGATAATTCATTACCTCATTACAAAAATTTTTAATTAATAAAATCAGTTTCTTTAACTTAATAACTTTTAAACCTACACTTAACTCTTAAATATAGTCTTATGAAATTTGAAGAAAAAAAAGTTTAACTTCTTGTATAAATTTTACAAAACTTCAAGATAGTCATCCGAATAATTTATTTGTTTTAATACAAATCTACCTAGAGCAAATTGTTCAGATCATTAATTCCAGTCACAAATTGTCTTTAAATACACTATATAGACTGTTGTAGTATTGTTTTTTTTAATGAGTTCTTACATTTAGAAGTTTTACAAAAAAAAATATTCTAGCAAAGTCTAAAATGTTACTGATATTTTCTTCATTTAAGAAGAGAATAATGAGAATTTTGCAACTACTCAGTAAAGTAATATTTTTTTAAATCATTAAATATTTTATTAATCATGATATTTTAGCAATAATAATATTTTTTATAATATTTCAGTGTATTTTGATTTTGATATAAATACTCAAACTTTAAAATAATTTGTAATATTCTAATTCAGATTTTCGTGTTGAGTTCATTATTATTTAAATTTTTATAATTTATTACTCAAAATATATATAATGCTTTCAAAATTTAAAATCTTGTTTATTATTTGCGATTTTAATTAGTTCTTTGTAGATGGATAAAAATTTGAAGTTAATAATAAACAAAGCGCAGAAATTATTGACTTTACCGAAAGCCTGTTAGTATACATTAGTCTATCTGGAAACTCAAAGCCTTTTAGTAATTGTTACTTTATCAAGCAACCTAAAACCTTTCATTAATTATTACTCCATCAAGTAACCGACGCCCGGTGGCTGAGCGGTAGCGCTTCGCGCTGTCGTGCCACAGGTCCCTGGTTCGATCCTCGGGCCGGGCAGGGTTGACTCAGCCTTTCATCCCTTCAGTGGGTCGATAAATGAGTACCAAGCATGTTTGGGAACTAAACACTGGGGGTTCCGCGTTCGGCAGACCACCTGACCGGAACATCTGCTCCTGCACCCCAGAGCCCAAGGTCAAGAAAACTGAGATGGGCACAGTAGGCCTTGGCCCTCTATGGGCTGTCGCGCCACTGAGTTTAGTTTAGTTCCATCAAGTAACCTTGTTTTAAATGATCATATTATCGAAACAACGCAACTCACTGATTTTCTACGCTTACAATTGGTTAGATAAAACTCATAGAAATACCACTGACTTTACAAGAACGCTAACCAAATTAAATTAATTAAACTAGCTTTTAATCAAATATACTTTTATAATTTGAAGTACTAAGCAAACGAAATAAGAGGACATAAAGCACTCTCAAGCTACCAAGTGATGACAAAATTAAAACATCATGTTCTTTCCACATGTTCATTTTTCATTGAAGTTCTAAAAGTAAATATTTAGAGATGTTTATTTGCTTTAATTACGCTCCGTCAATATTTGGATAAAATTAACGAACAGATTCATTTATTTTAACCTTGTAAAATCGAGTCGACTTTCTGTGTTTCAAACCTCGAAATTTATTTTTAATTTAGCTATTCTGAAGAGATAAATTTTGCTATGCAGAGAGTATGGAAAGTTTCTTTAGTTTACTGTTTTTCAGAGATTAGTTTCTACTGTGCATTAAAACATTTCATATTTAAGACAGTTATAATATGATGTGGTACCATCTAGTTTAACTTTTTATTTTATGGTAAGGATTTCGTTTTTATGTAAAAGATAACGAAGAAAGATAACCAAAAACTCACGCAAAAGATAACCAAGAAACTCGCCAACGGTAAGTCTGACACCAAAAAGATAGTAACGCATGATTTTTCTACCACTGCATTGCAAGCGTATTGAAATGAATCATTTTAGTATTTCCAAAGCACTTGTAGCCATTAACACTAGCTGAACTAAAACTATGGCCAAGAAAAAGGCTGATACCAACGAGAGGGTAATGTGTATATGTTACGGTGAAACACCGCAATCTGGAAAATGTCGACATTCACGTAGTCACTTGGTGTATGTCCGAAATATTTGCTAAATACCCTTATTTCTGACTCTCACCGGTGAATGTCAACAATCACATATGCTTTGGTGAATGTCCGAAATATTTGTCATATCCAATTTTATATTAATTTATTCGTTAATATTATTATATTTATTTGATATATTTATATTTATTCTATATTTTAATACTTACTGACGATAGATTAGAAGAAACATCAGTGTTTGGAGTATCGGGCAAATATATACCAGGCAATGGCACTTGACCTTAAAAAAACATCAGTGTAGGGTATACCGGCAAATGTATACCGGGCAGTGGCACTTAACCTTAAAAAACATCAGTGTAGGGTATACTGGGCAAATGTATACCGGACAGTGTCACTTAACCTTAAGAAAACATCAGTGTAGGGTATACCGGGCAGTGACACTTAACCTTAAAAAAACATCAGTGTAGGGTTAAAATATCGAATAAATGTAATTATATCCACGAATAAATTCATATCAAATCGAATGTAATAAATATTTCGGACGTTCACCAAAGCATATCTGTGATTGTCGACATACACCGGTGAGGGTCCGAATGTACAAGAATGTAATGAAATATTCGATCTTTCACCGACGTATTTGGTGTTTGTCGACATTCACCGGTGCAAGTCAACAACCACCGATTTCGGTCCTTCGCCGTGACACATATATTCTCTAGTGTCATTTTTTAAAAAATATTTTTTCTTATAACCGTCGTTGAACAGCTATCCCAACGGCCATCGTTGAACATGTCGTTGAACAGCCATCATTTAGGGTTTACAGCTACTAATGTTCAACTCCGTAGTCTTTTAATTTTGAACCCAATACGAAAAAGAAACTCCTGGATCAACTATTGGGGGAAATTTTGCATTCGTGGCGGACTTTTTGATGGAACTAAACCTCATTTGCTTTACATGGAGAGAAAAACCACGAAAACCTTCCATGGTTAGTCTGACAGCAAGAAGACTCTAAACCCATGATCCGTCTACCACTGAGGATATTTTACGTCAACACTGTGGTCGGTGCGAACCGGATGCGGAAATCGCATCAATCAGCTATCGCTGGGATCGAACCCGGGTCACCTCATTGGTTGGTGAGAGCTCGGTCCCCTGAGCCCTCACGGCTCAACGGTCAGATTTGAAATAAAATTTACAAATGAATCTTCGTCTCCGGTGAGTAAGAAAAGGTTTTAATTTTCTGAAGTAATCGCGCCCTATTCTTACATTTGAGTCCAATCCAGAATTTTTTTTATTTAATTAACTCCAAAACAAATACAATCTCAGAAACATAAAACTTCATATTACTTCGGTGATACGAAGTTTTGAAAATGGATTTAATTAAGTCCCTAAAACACCGAAGTATCTACTTTTCTGTCTCTACAGTTAATGCTTTCATTCTCTTTTTGTATGTGAACAGTGCGCAAATTAAGAAACAGACCACCCTGAATAACTTTTGATCTTCACGTTTCTATGACTCAATCCCTATGAATAGAAGGGGTGACCTCAAAAATGTTCATTTTTTGATCCGCGATGGCTTAGGGGATAGAGCGTTCGCCTTCCAATGAGGCGAACCGGGTTCGAATCCCAGTCGATACTAATTCCTCATCCGGCTTGCACCGACCACAGTGCTGACGTGAAATATCCTCAGTGGTGGACGGATCATGGGTTAGAGTCAGACTAACCGTTGCCGTCAGGCTAACCATGGGAGGTACTTGCGGTGTTCCTCTCCATGTAACGCAAATACGGGTTAGATCCATCAAAAAGTCCTCCACGATGGCAAATTTCTCCCAATACTCCAAGAGTTCCTTTGTCTTCTGGATTGGGTTAAAAATTACAAGGCCACGGAGTTGAACATTAGTAGTCGTAAACCCATAAAATTGGGTCGAATGTTCAACGACGGTTATAAAATAAAACAAAATATGGTCATTTATTATTGCGGACGATATTTTAAGTTACAAAAACAGACACAAAAACTTACTTTCCATCAATAAACATACCTTTTTCCCCCGACTGATTTGGATTTCTGAACCTCAAAATATAGGGGATAGCCGCAATCTGGGAAATATGGTCCCAATAGTTTGATCAGGAGAGCGGTCCAAAGTTAGGACCCCTAAATTTAGTTTTATTTTTTGCATATTTCACCATACCTCAGAACTTTTTAAGCGAATTGAAAATTTTTTGCACACAATTATAAAATTCATTTATCCAAATATAAAAGAATAGCTACATGGAACAGGAGGTTTTATTATTTTATTTAATATTAGTCGAACAATGGCGAATTGTAGGGTATAATATTTTTTACATCATTTTAAAGAAGGTAATTTTAAATTACAAATTACGAATTCTGAGTGGAATCGGTAGAATTTATCCTCAAAAATCGAATTTTAGAAGTCATATTTTAGAAATCCGCTTTCTCAGGAACTATTCGACAGATTTAACTCAAATTTCGTTATTTGCTATGTAAAATTATAAAAAAAAATGATGATGATGTTCGTTAAAATGATGAAAAAATTGCGTATCTTATAATTAAAAATATTTTTGACTACTATTAAATAAAATAATAAAAAATAAAATAATAAAAAATAATAATATTTATTAAAAGTTATTCCTTGCAGGGAATTATTTTTGGATAAATGAATTTTATAATAGAGTGTAAAAATTTTTCTATTAGATAAAAGGTTTTTCGATATATGGCGAAATACGTAAAAAGTAAAGAGGTCCAAACTTTACACCACTCTCTTCACCAAACTATTGGGTTCATATTTCTCAGATTGCAGCTATCCCCTATATTTTTGGGATCAGAAATCCAAATCCGTCGAAAAAAAGGTATGTTTATTCCGATAAAGCACATTTTTGTGTCTGATTTCGTAACTTAAAATATCATCTGCGCTAATTAATTAGCATATTTGAGATTAAGTCTTCGAATAATTTAAAATGTGTCCTAGAACGTGAAGATCAGATTATTAGATCAAAAGCTATTAAGGGTGGTCCATTTCTTTTTTTTTGCACACTGTACATATATTCAAAAGTCTCCTTCAATGGTGACGTATAAAGATCCTGCTGCCATCTATTTACCAGATATGAGATAACAATCATTGAACAGAACTACATAAAAGCTGACTATTATACACTAAATTCTAGTTATTAATTCATTATTGAAGGAATAACTCAGCATATTACTGTCCACGTGACATACGACTCCTCCGGTTCCGATCATTTTCTAGTTACCTTAAATTACTTGACAGAAATTAACATTACCCTTGCAGTCAGGCTAACAGTGGAAAATTTTCGTGGTTTCCCTCTCCGTGTAACGCAAAAGCGAGTTAGTTGAAACCACGTTAGTTGTCTCAACGAAGGCAAAATTTCTCCCAATATTTGATATTGCAGTTCTCTTGTCTTTTTGATTGGGTTCTTAATTGAATGGCTACGTAGTTGAACAAAAGTCGTAAACCCAAAATTGGGTCTGTGTTTAGCTATGGTTATAAAATAAAATATAGTAAAGTTTGAGCCGTGGTGACTCAGGGAATAGAGCGTTCGCCTTCCAATGAGGTGAACCGGGTTCGAATTCCAGCAATGGCTGGTCTATACGAATTCCGTATCCGGCTTGCACCGATTACGGTACTGACGTAAAATATCCTCAGTGGTAGACAGATCATGGGTAAAAGTCCCTTTGCAGGCTAACCCTGGGAAGTTTTCGAGTTTTCCCTCTTCTTGTAACGGAAATGTACGTTAGTTCCATCAAAAAGTCCTCCACGAAGTTAAATTTCTTTCGATACATGAGTTCCCTTGACATCTGGATTGGTTTCAAAATTACAAGGCTATGGGGTTGAAAATTTGTAGTCGCAAACCCAAAAAATTGGGTCGGCTGTTCAACGACGGTTATAATTTTGTAAAGTTCACTTTGACGATTATTTTTACTATATATATTCAAAAATAAATATAAAAAAGAATAATATTTGATACTAAATTGGAAAATTCTAAAGAAAACAGTTCAAAAATGTCCCAAGATGTAAATTATATATTCAAGGTAATTTCACAGAAACATTTTGGAAAATGTAATAGTTATGACACATATTTAAGTGAACTTACTTCCAATACAAATTCTTTTATTAACAGTTGTGGTTGGGGAACAACCATTTTGTCTGCAGAAACTGATAACTGGATGGCTCCGGCATAAGATATGACAGAAAACACTACTGGGATTTCTGGTCTGGGAGACATCCAGAAGACTATTTTTTTTAGCTTTTTTGTCCCCAAAGTCAGCATTTCCTGTGGACCCGGAATATTGGCTAAGACAACAGTTGCCTATAGGATATCAAAAATCAGAACAAATCTTAGAAATGTCAGATATAAGGTATAAGTATAAGGTAAGGTCAGATATAAGGTATGTCAGATAAGGAAATATGCATAGCATATTTCCTAACATTTAAAAACCAAATTATTGTTTTAATTTAGTTCTAAAGTAATCATTAATATGATCACTTATCTTTTAATACCACAACCTTAAATTGAGTGCAGAAAAAAAAATTTTTTTTTCGAGATTCCCTCTAACATATCAGTATAGAATTTGAAAACCATTTTATGGTTGCTAATTTTTTGATTTTATTAAAATTAGTTATTAGTTCTCACGATTTTTTTCTTGCCCCCACATTTGAATGCGTAAGACAAACAAAAAGATCCTTGCTAATACATTAATTTAATTAATAGTCAATACAAGGATTCCTTGTATTGACTATTAATTAAATTGTACTAACGTCCACACGAGACTCGCATTTTTGATTTCTTGGTTAAACGAGATGCCCTGCAGCACTGGCCATTTTCTAAATTTATTAATCTATATTGTAAAAAAATGAAATTTTTTTTTGGATTTTGGAGGTCAATATGATGCTATATATCTGAAATAAAATATTTTTTATAATTTTTTCGAATTCAATTCTTCATTAAAATAACGCAGTTCCTATTGTTTAATATCTTTACCACTCTGAAATAGTATATGGATAACTCAAAAGGCGTCAAACAACATCCTCTTCAAGTTATGGTTAATGCATCAACTCCTTCAAACAAAATTTCCTGGATTACAGATATAGCTGCACCAATTAGACATCAGCCGGATTTCCGTCCTTGAAAATATGGATAATACGTGCTTGGAAAAAGACCAGCAACGAAAATCTCACACTGTTTAATTATTACACAAAAATTAGGTAAAGGATAATGACAAATTCTTTTATTAATATACAGAAATTTTCAAGTTCTCTGTATTTTGATACATATAAAAAGGAAGTATATTATCACTAGTACCGAAGCTCATTTAAGGTATCTGACTAGTGAAAAAAAATCTGACTTTGAACAAAATTTTTGAAATTGAGTTTATTATAAATTCAGAATTTCATTATTCTTAGCTTTCTAAAAATACTTTACTTTTGTTTGCACTCCAATTATTTGAAATGTTATAGCAGTTTTTGTGCAAGGTAATAACAGTGGATAGGGCTTATTATTTTAAGTTTTTAAATGCTTTTATCTCAAGATAAGATTTTTCCACATTTTACACCACTTTAATCATGATATCTCATGTTGTTTTTAAAATAACAGTCTACAATTTTTTATGAGTGTTTATGATTATAGCACACATGTTTTGAACTACAACTAAAAGGAAAAAGTATAATTTTATTTTTTATGCATGTTTTTTCGCAGAAACAACTGTTGAAATTTTTTTAAAAATTTGCTTTTTAAACTACCTTGATTCTTAACTCAGTAGTATATGAACTTGATATTAAAATAATAGTTCAAAACATAGTTGATAGCTTTCTAACTGAAATCCTCAAAGGATTTTTTGTTTCAGGTGATGATTTTTTTTGTGGAGTGTTTAGCATATATGCAAAAAATGTCGAATTTTTATCTAAAAATGGTTATTTAAAAAATATTAACACATATTAAATAAAGTTTTTACACATATTAAAACAAATAAACTAGTTTTTTAAATTGCATATTAATATTTAGAAAAAAGTTGTCGAAATTAGTCGGATGCCCCAATTTATCTTGGCCTTGTATCTTGGCGTTGGTGATGATACTTTGTTATAGTTTCAAGATAGCCGTAAGTAATTCAAAATAAATTTAGAATTACATACATACCGAACTAAAAATGGGAATTTAAATCCAAAAAGCTTTTTTTCAATTTATATTTTAATACTTTTTATTTTCCTCTGCTATTATATAAATTTTAATTATTTATCAGCATATTTTTGAGCCAGACACATTTAACTGCATAAACTCTTTCTCAAACGTTATATGGAAGGAGAATAGCGTGCGAATGATATTCGTTAGTTGCCGGCTGGATTCGAACCAAGGACCTCCGTGTTCTCAGTTGGATTTTGTGATCACCATAGTTATAGATTGCGGTAAAAAAATTATCATTAAACAGTAGGCGAAACACTTTTAAATTATAAGACATACGCCAAATTTTTATATCATTTTAAAGTATGTAATTTCAAATAGAAAAATACGAAATTTGAGCGAAAGCGGTTGAATAGTTTCTGAGAAATCGAATTTTAAAAATACGACTTTTTAAAAATTTGATTTCTCAAGAACTATTCAACCAATTTCGCTTAAATATTGAATTCTTGCATGTAAAATTACATACTTTGATATGATGTAAAAATTGTATTCCTTAGAATTCAAGATTGCTTCAAATATTATTTAATAAAATAATAAAAATAATAAATATTTACTCAAATTAATTTTTTGCATGGAATTATCTTTGTATAAACAAATTTTATAATTGTGCGAACGAATTTTCAATTCGCACAAAATTTTCTCTAGATATGGCAAAATGCGCAAAAAGTAAAATTAATATTAAGGAGTCTAAACTTTGGATCGCTCTCTTGATCAGACTATGAGGGCCATATTTCCAAGATTGCGGCTACCTCCTATATTTTGAAGATCAGAAATCTGAATACTTTGAAAAAGAGGTATGCTTATCTAGAGTAAGTACGTTTTGGTGTCTGATTTTGTAACTTAAAATAGTGTCTGCCTGCGCTAATTAATTAGCATATTTGAGGTTACCCCCTCGAACCACTAAGAATGAGTTCTGGAACGTGAAGATCCGATTATTAGATGAAAAGTAATTCAGGGTGGTCTGTTTTTTCTTTTTGGCGCACTGTACATCCAAGTCCAGGGAGAGATAGGCAGCTTTATATAATGGCCACCGCAATGACATTTATATACCAGAATTTTTCTGAAACGTTTCTCAAAATTGTGTAAAATTTTGTATTTTTTGTCATTTGATTGTTTTCGCATAGTGAGAAATTTTCTGCAGAACTAGGTAGTAACTTTCGGATTTGAACCTTTTTAAATATAGAGAGGTTTACAAATCTACATTTCATTTAAAATGTATTTAACCCGGTGACTTGATAGAATGTGAACAGTACTTTAAATTATTTTATACAGCGTAAGAAAAATTTAATCCACATAAATTAATGATTTTTTTAAATAAGGTTGAACTTTAAAGTTGGAAGTTAGAGCTCATTAGACTAGAGTTTGCACTTTCTACTACGTATGTATCTAAAATATTTTAATCAGTTTAAAAAAGACCGTTCACATTATAATGTTTTGAAAAGAAGTTCCTACTCTTTAAATTATGTATTTCCAACGTCTTTTTGAGATGCAGTCCTGTTTTGGATGTTAATCTTTTAGGAAAGAATCTATATGTTTATCGAACGTCTCTGCATAATAACTTAACACTACCTTCCATTTGACCTTTATAAATTATGCAGTACTCTCGGAGAAATTATTATTACAATTAGCTTCTGTCGAAGAGTATGGCGGCTTGTGTTGGCGTCTTCTATATTTAAATTAAAATGCTGTATCTTTTTCCTTAGAAATTAGACGCGAAAATTCAACTGCTGACTAAAGAAAATCCTTCTTACATGAAATATAGCATCAAAGCTTTTAACTAATGGGATTAATTTCGTTACTTCAATATCATCTGTTTTGGGTTGCCATTTTGGATACAGAAAGTTTGCTAGACATACGGTGAATGCACATCAATAACATGCCATTAATATGTAATTTGAATTACGAACAAAGATTAATATTTTGTCTAATTATTTAGAACGTAACTTAATAATTTATTCGGTTCTGCATTTTGGTTTCTTTAAGTAATTACTTACAGATCAGTTTCCAAGCGAAAATTATTATGTATTTAATATGTTTTAGTATATTTTGTTCGCTAAGTAAACTTTTTTAAATTTTTTTACATACAATCAAATCGGTGAATATTAGGAGCTTTACTTTCTTTGTTGTTCTCATTTTTCTATGCAAAATATCTTTTTGAATTGATAATTCTTGATATGATAGTAAATTTTATATTTACCTTTCCCAGTACGAGTGAATTGAAAATTTCAATAAATTTTTCGGAACAAAATGTAATTATTTTGGGAAACATATCCAGATAGAGAAATATTTGAGTTCTTCTTTGTTATGTATTGAAATTTTTAACTATATAGATAAATTGAAAATCTTTTTAAAAGTTTTTCTTGTTTGTGAGAGTAAACTTATGAAAATAGTTCTCTTAAAACAACGCATATTCATCAAAATACATTCATTTTTTTAACTGTTTGACCTTTAAAATCTATGCAACATTCTAGGTGGAGTCATTAACAAATTAACTTCTGTAAAAATAGCTTTTGCGTCTATATAGATAAAGATAAAAAATTGAAGTTTCAAGAACTAGAAATGTCATTCTTCTATAGAAGAAAATATTTGTAACTAATTGATTATTTCTTTTAAATGTAGTTATTTCTTTACTTAATCAATGAGTATTTATTTCGTTTCTTATTATATGTTTTTATTTGGTATATTGATACAACATATTATTAATTTAAATGCTAGTTTCCGTAGGGTGATTATCCCTTTATCAAATTGATACGGGAAAGCTGTTGTCATATGAAGAATTGAATAGAAGAAGGTTCTTAGTGGCATTTTAGTGAGTTTGAAAAAATCAGCTTCAAAAAATATATCACCATGAGAAAACTGTTTACGAAACATATTTCCTTAGTGAAAATGATCTTAACTTATGATTTAGAAAATAATCAGTTCATACATACAGTTTACACGCTTTTACGCATACTTACATACAGTTACACTCTTTTACACCCAAAATTTCAGTTTTTTAGGAAGATATTTGACGTGTGTGTGTGTGTCTGTGTGCATTACAATAAACTCTTCTATTATAAATTTATTTTTAAATACTATTGCCTGTAGTATTTGCTTATTTAATGGTTTCAAGAATTCCTTTTAATTGAATACAGTGGAAAATAATGAGCATTGAGTTTTTTTTATATAGTTTTAAGAGAAAAAGAAGAATTTTCAATTTGTGAAAACAAATTTCAGACGTGAAGCGTAATTCAAAAATTGTACTATTAAAAATGTCCAAAAACACATTTTTCTCTGACAAAAGCGACATATATATATATATAGATGCAAGCAAGATGTTGCTTCATATTTTTTTGTAGAATGTTTATTTATACATGTTTACACTGTGGTAACTGTATATACATATCTTTGGCTGAAAGTTTCTTAAAAAAATATTAACTGAGAACTTTAAATTTTTTTAAAAAATTTCCTCATGTCTGAACGAAACTCTTTCATAGCTGAAAAATTATTCCTGTTAACGCTACAACATTATCACAGCATACAACTGACATAATCTCAAGTATTCCCAGAAAATTTCGAAGCGATAGCATTAGTAGTTTCTTAGAAAAGCTACATAGAAAAAGGACAGTTTTAGCATTATTTAAATATGCTCTATCGACTCTTTTTCAAATTTTTTATTCATTTTAACACTTTCTTTAAAAATGATCAAACATTCTCAGTTTTCCTATACTTGTTAAATATCTGGAAATAATAACCTTAGATAAAATCATTTAAACAGAAAAATTTGAAACGACAAGGACGAAAATTTTGTTACATATTCTGTCTGTCAATCGGCTCGTAATTTACTTAGAAAATTTATTCTTAGGGAGGGTTGTCGGCCGCTTTTTTAATGAAGAAAATAAACACTTATCACTATTTATACTGTTTTTAACGAGCAAAATACTATACATATTCTATCAGAAAATAGAGGATTGAATAAGAAAAGATTAAAACTTCGTCTTGTAAGTGGATGAGTCTTCAAAAATTGGCTTTGAATTCTCTGCTTTTTTATTTTGTGAATAAATACTATTTTATTTTGCTTTAAGTCATGTTTTTCTTTTCACGTAATATTTTTTAATATTTTTAAAATCCAATTTGGAATATTAAAAACAAATTATTATTAGCATGCTTCAATTCTTGCACAGAACATTATTTTTAAAAGTAAAAAAGATGTTTGACAATAAATGACTTTATCATTGTTTGATTTAGAATTTGTTAAAAATAGAAATAAATTTTTTGAACTTTATTTTTAATTTAGAAGCATTTTTAAAATCAGTTAGAGTTGAAATTGGAAAAATAGTGTTTTAAATGAATATACATCGTGCATATACTAATAAAAAAACTGCCACCATGTTTCTGGCTTTGTGTAAGCCCCAAAAGTCTCGGTAGTTTTCACCGAAGCGCTTTGGTCATGATTTTGGAAAAAATAACAACAAAATATGCTTTATAATGCTCAAGCTTATTTAGTTACGGTGTTGAAGATTAGTAGTCGTTAACTCAAAATTTGGGTTGGTTGTTCAACGGTGATTATAAAATAAAATTAATACTCTAGGGGCGCTATGGCTCTGGGGACACAGCGCTTGTGTACTAATTAGGTGACCCAGGTTCGAATTACAGCGTTGGCTAATTCTGCTCCCGACTCGCACCAATAACAGTGCTGATATAAAATATCTTCAGTGGTGGATAGATCATGGATTAGAATCCCCTTACAGTAGAGCTAACCATGGGATGTTTTGGTGTGTTTTCTTCATGTAACGCAAATGTGGTTAGTTCCGTCAGAAAGTCCTCCATGAAGGCTAGTTAGACTAGAAACTTGAAGAAATTTTTATTTGAGCCATGATAAACATATGGAGATCAAATAATCCGTAATTCATTATGTAAGTGACATAAATGTCTCTTGAAAGAAGTCTATAACCTTTATAGAAGCCACGGTGACTCAGGGAATGGAGTGTACGCCTCCCAACGATGTCACACAGGTTTGAACCCAAGCGGTGGCTGGTTGATACAAATTCGGCTTCTGGCTCGCACCGACCACAGTGCTGACGTAAGATATTATCAGTGGTAGGCAGATCATGGATTAGAATCCCCTTACTTGATAGTAAGGCTAAGAATGGGAGATTTTCATGGTTTTGCTCTCCCTGAAACGCAAATGCGTGTTTGATCTAAACAAAATCTTCTGCGAAAGACAATATGTCCCAATGATAGATCTAGGAGCTCTCTTGTCTTCTGGGTTGAGTTTAAAATTCCAAGGTTACGGAGTTGAACATTGATGGTCATAAATTTAGAAATCGGTTCGGGTGTTTAACACCGGTTTTAAAATATATAACCTTCATAGCAAAACATTCAGATTGTAAATACATCAGTCATTCTTTTTTTCCTTAAACAACACCTTAATTTGTTTAAAAAAAAATCTGTGACTTTGATCGGTATTGAATAAAACAGCCCTCTGTATGCATAGAAAGGCTTAATTTAACCATTATCTAAGTTAGATGCTTAAATAATTAATAGTAGATTATGTAAGAAACACACATTTCCATAGAAAGAATTCAATAGCCCTTATTTTCTAAACATATTCTTTATTCTCCTTCCTTCAAAAACTTCCTTCATTTCAAAGAGTCAATAAATTTGATAGCCATAGGGAAAAAAGTACTTCACATAGAACATTTCCTGAAGAAAGACTTTAAGCAGGACTAAAGTATGTAAATATATGTTTATTAAATAATCCATAATGGATTATCGTTGTATAAATTCATACTTTCAGCACCAAACTTAATTATATAATCAAAAGCACCGCTTTTTTGAAGAAAATAGAGAAAGAAAGTGCTTAATGAAAAAATGCCTGTAGTTTATTTTAAGCAGGTTCTTCTTGATTAAATTATCGCTAAAAGAACCTTTAAGAAGAATAAAAAGTCCTAGTTGCATATTTTGACAAACAGAAATCGATATAATGGGTACTAAAATGAACAGCGTATAATAATGAAAATGTAAATCATAATAGACGGAGATCAAAATTTCCCTTTTTTCCTTCTTTTACTTTTTTAAATTTAAATTAGATTTATTTCATATGCAAATGTCAATGAAACTTCTATTTAACTGTGTAAGAGAATAAAGAAAAACTCTTTGATTTAAAGATGCTTTTAATGAGTGAAATGAAATTAACATTTAAAACTAACTGGTTTGTAGAAAATTTATCTTTAAAGTGCATGAATTAAGTTTGTGAAAGCTTTATTATGTATATTTTTCCGATAAAAATAATTTTCGTGCAAATTTTTACATTTTTATAGATTTACCTCGAAAACGTACAATTTTTATAGATTTTTTACATTTTTTTTTGAAATGAAATTAAGCTGACTGAAAGGAAATGATGTGAATGAAATTGAATGAAATGATATAAATTGACCACAATTTATAAATAAATAAATCCTAATTAATTTCGAATTGAATAAGTCTGAAAAATCGCCTTATTGAAGAAATGTGATTTGCATTCAAGTGCATGGCATAGAAGAATACTAGAATTTAGAATGAAGGAAATTTAATTAAATGATTAAAATAAAATTAAATGAATTCACTGAAATGAAATTATTGTAAGAATCAGAAATCAATAATCAATGGTAAATCAAATGGCAATCCAAGAAATCACAAAAATAATAATATACAAAACTAAAAGTATACAAAAAAATTAAATAGTTTGGTTATTTATTTGCAAACTTTTTTGAAAACGAAATACCTGTTTTTTCCAATTCTTATTCATATTATGATGTTATTTGATTTTAAAGATTATAAAAATGATATGGTTACAGTTATTGTGCTACAGACTTTTTTTTTGCATTTTTACGTTAGTTAATAAATCTTTTTGGTAATTTCGTGTACTTAATATGTTATTTGTTCAAGATATTTGTATTCTTGCAGCGCGAAACTATTCAGAAAAAAAAATACTCTTTATGAAAAAAATCTGTTCTATAATTTTTCCAATAAACTTTTTCACACTAAGTATCAAAAAAGCTTTAATGATGCTATAAAATGACATTATTTCCTAATGGAGAAAATACAATGATAATTGTAAATAATATTTATCATATTTTTCTTCTTCTCTCTTAGTTACACTTAATAATGCATTCTAATTAGTTAAAAGCTCATTAGATTGTTTCTTTTTTATTATATATAGTAGATTATTTTTTAGCTCAATACAAATGTTCAAAATAAAACTAATTTCATTCAAAAAAAATTATTTATACTCTGTTGCAAGTTAAGAAAAAACCATTATCCTTATAAAGAGAGCCTCTTTACCTCCAAGTGTAATGCGAAATGTAAGCCCAACTCCAAGCGTGAACGAACATCAACATAGCCTAGTCTTGAAACGACGTAGCAACGGCCTTCTTTTTGCTCATAAGATATAGCACGAACTAAATTTTTGTCCAACGAGTTTAACTATTAAAATCCTTTTATATTGGTTTGAAAGCATAATTATATAATTTCATAGCTAAATAAAACGGAACTAAATGCAGTCGCGGATGAATACTTAAATTATACCGCAATGGTCTTTTCTTAATTTGCAACAGAATATAGCAAAAAATATAACTGTTTTATATTTAGCAAAATTAACTGGTACGAATTTCAAAGTTTAATTGAGTTAACAGTAAATCTTACTCAAAATTGTTTTTAAAAAAATATTCGATATAAAGTTTGTAGAATATTGATTAAATATTACTGAGATCTCAAATGAAGAAAAACGTGCGAACTCCCTTTCATGAAGAAGTACTACCAGAAGTCGGAAAGCTCGGTCTTTCCGAAAGGTGTAGTTTTATTTTTCTTTGTATGATATGTCTTAAGTTTCATCTAATATTTATGCGTTTCACATTAATTTAGCATAATTATAGAATATACTGAAATGTATAATGTAATATAATTATTAAAATTACGGAAACACATAATTTTACGCCATATATATGTAGTATTTATGCACGGTATAATTTGCACTTATTATTTAAAGTAATTTTAGAAGGTAAAGATAAACGCCATATTTATACAAAATATTAAAAAGCAAAATTATTATGTGATATTCATAATTAATAAAAATATAATAATTGAAGCTAAAATAATCACATGTTTAATATGTATACAAATGTTAAAATATACAATTTTCTCCCTGCAAATTAAAATAAATTCATTTAGAAGTTTACGAAGTCTTTAAATTTTTCTTAAAAATTATGCACCTTTCTCATAGAAACTAAGCATCTTTCTTATTGAAATTAACTGCATTTTTTATAAAAATTTAAAATTAAACGAATTACATAGTTGTATGCAGAAGTTTTTATTTCGCTTATAAAGTTCTCACGATATGGCGAAGTACGCAAAATGTAAAATTAACATTAAGGGGTCCAAATTTTGGACCCCTTAACAATTATTGGGACGATATTTCTTAGATTGCGGCAACACCGTTAATTTTGAGGGTTAGAAATCCGAATCCGGAGTAAAAAAGACGTATTTATTCAGAGAAAGTACGTTTTTGTGTCTGATTTTGTATTTTGAAATATCCTCTGCACTAATTTTTTCTCACATTTGAGATCACCCTTTCGAACCCTTAAGATTGAGTTCTAGAACGCGAAAATCTGATCATTAGATCAAGAGTTATTTAAGATGTGCCATTTTTTATTTTGAGCACTATACATGCTAAATATTAGTGATAATTAGGATTTATGACTATTGTTATTTTTAGAAATTAGAATTAGTCTATTGTTATTTTTAGAATTTAGAATTAGTCTATTGTTATTTTTTAGAATGAAATTATTGTTTATAGGATTGATTTTTTTAATTCAGAACAAAGCTTTAAATTTCTTCAGAATCGCTATAATAATTTTAAAAGTAAGTGAATTGCTTTGAACATTAAAACTTTAAGAGTCTACTGCAAGTTGAAGAAGTATTTGACAATGCTTAAAAACTGCTTGAATCAGTAACCATTATACAATGTACATTCAAAAAAGTTGACGACGTACTTTTTAGTTAGAAATAATGATACTGTATTTTTATGTAAATGCAATTTGATCAGAAAAATAATTCTCCCCAGTTTTAATTTCACATATTTCCGGTACAAAACTGGGATAAAAATTCGTAAATTCCAGCTTCTTAAAAGTATTCTTAATTTAACTGCGCATGATCACCACTCTTCCGATTATCTGCCATTCTCTTGAGTTTCCAATGGACTAGTAAGAGGTCTGCTGTTGTCTTGAATTAGGATAACTCCCTTACTATGGACTAGTGCTGGCTTAGTTTTACCCAAATGTGTTGAAAGGATCTTCATCACTTTCGTTTTATCATATCTGCTGTTGTCTTGAAGAAGAATAACTCCCTTACTACAGACTAGTGCTGGCTTTGTTTTACCCAACGGGTTAATATGATCCTCATTGCTTTCGTTTTATCAGGCCCGCCGTTGTCTTGAATAAGGATTACTCCTTTACTGTGAACTAGTGCTGACATTGTTTCACCCAAATATGTTAATAACAATCTTCCTCGCAATCGTTTTATTAGGTCGGCTGTTGACTTGATTAGCCATTTTTCTGCGGACGAGTGCTGGCTTTGCTTCATTCAATTGCGCAAATCATCATTTTTATTGCTTTCATTTCATGAGGTCTGCCATTGTCTTGAAGGAGTATAACCAGGCATCACCTGAGCACATCTTGGACTGTTTAGGGCTGGACTGGAATGACATTCATTCCTCTCCCATTCTGGTTTCGGATTTTCTGAATGTCAACGGATTCATTGATCTGGTCTGACCCCGTCAGACCAGATGGGAATTAGCAACAACAACAGGAGTATAACTCCTTTCCAGCAGATTAGTACTAGCTCTGAATGACGAGTTGCTGTTGTAGGTCTTTGCTACTAGATCATCGAGTATAGTATGCAAAAAAAAAGAAGAAAAAAACAACTTAATAACTTTAAATCTTATGATCAGATTATCCCGTACTAGGATGCAATCTCAATGGCTTGAGGGTTTAAACTTAAATGCATCATATGAAATGAAAGAATTTTAATTGAAATATAAAGTACTTGAAGTTCTTTTTTTCACAGAAGTACTTTAATCTTTAAATTAATATTTAAAAACTAAAAACTGAAAAGAACATCATTAATGGAATATTATAAATATATAATGTAATATAATAGTAATATTATGATATATATAATATTATAATATATATAATATTATAATATAATAATATATATAATATTATAATATTTTAATATATATAATATTATAAAATATATATACGTTCAGTCAAAACTGTATGATAATCTCCAAGTGGTCCAAATTTAATATTAATTTATTTATACTCTCAATATGAGGTTCTGTTCCGATATAGGCTCATTTTTGATAAAATTAAAATAGAATTCACAATGCATTTAAACTTGAAAACCTGATGATAAGAACTTAAGTGAAGGTTTGATAAGGTCACTTTCAAAACAACACAAAAGCTAAATGGTATGAAGGCGATAAATTCGTAAAATGTTCCTTACCTTCCTCAGTACAGTATTGAGTATCCATTGAGCGACAACTTCTGGAAGAATGGGTAGAAGGCAGTAGATCGCCCCATACATTATGACTGTATCTGGAGAAGTCTTCAACTCTTCCATCCTCCTGCGAACATCCCAGAGACGCGGAATGGCCCCCTCTGTGTTCGATGGCAGTCGGACATTTACTTGGGAATACTGGCAGCCCATTGTTGGAATTGCTTCGACATTGCTGGGCTCATGCCGCAAATCGACTGGAATGTTCAGCTGGAATAAATAATAGCTGTCATTAATGAGAGAAAAAATAAATATGCAGTGCGCAAAAAGAAAAAAAAAAAGAACCAACCTGAATAACTTTTGATTTAATAATCGGATCTTGTTCAAGGATTCAATCTTAATGGTTCGAGGGGGTGACTTGTTAAATTATGCTCAAAGTTTGGCAAAATAAAACAATTTGAAGGAAATTGGTTAAATAGTTCCTGAGAAATCGAATTTTAAATGTATGACCTCTTTAAAATTCAATTTTTTAGGAATTATTCCAACATTTTCTCTGAAACTATTTATTATGTCATTTAAAGTTATATATTTTAAAACGATGTACAAAAATTATATACCTTACAATTCAAAATTTTTTCGACTTTTATTTAATAAAATAAAAACAAATAAAAATTTATTTTGTTCTATAGAATTATCTTTGAATAAGCAAATTTTATAGTTGTATGCAAAATATTTGAATTCCATTAAAAATTCTCGAGTTATGGCGAAACACGCAAAAACATTAGGATGCATTAAGACGCAAAACATTAATATTACGACGCAAAAGCATTAAGCAAACAAAATGAACATTAAGCGGTCCAAACTTTGAATCATACTCGATTCTATGAGCACCATATTCCCTAAATTGCGAATATTCTCAATATTTTGGGAGTCAGAAGTCCGAATCCGTCGAAAATGAGGCATGTTTATTCAGAGAAATTACATTTTTATGTCTGATTTTGTAACTTAATTTATATTCCACACTAATTAATTAGCATATTTGAGGTCACCCCTTCCATTAAGATTGAGTAATAAAATGCAAAGATCCGATTATTAGATCAAAGACTATTCAGGTGTTTTTTTGTGTGAGCACTGTACATAAGTAGCTTAATTTGTTATTCTGTATTAATGCAGATTATGCCACTTCATTGGCCATTGACTTGTATAAAATGGTAAAACAAATTGTACGTTTAAAAACTCACGAACTATTTTACCAAGATGGACTTTTAAAATAAAACTAAAAATTAAAACGAAAATTACGTTAAAACTATTATGCGAATAGAAAATTTCGTGAAACTAAACACGCGCTGTCTTGTTTACCTCCATGCGATTGCCCTCATTTTGCTTTTTACAAATAATGGTTATTAAAATAATGGAGATATTTCCGTATCGTGATCTGCCACACCAACTAAAATAACCAAGTAGCCAAATTGATTTTAAACGGATTTTTTTAAAAACAAAACATGTAGATGTTTTCTTGGGAATATGTCAAGATATATGGGATGTGTCAAGAACTATAAATAGGAAGCGATAAAAAGCGATTTGTTTAGTCCGAAACAAGTTAATCTGAGAACACACATATTTTCTAACATAAAGGCGGAAAGTTTGCGAATTTTTTGTTATTTTTGTAATAAGGAAATTGTTTGAAACTTGTTTTTCATTAAAGAGTGAGTAACAAATTAAAAGAAAATACAACAATTTGTCAAGAACTATAAATAGGAAACGATTAAAAGTGATTTGTTTAGTCCAAAACAAGTCCGCTCTATGTGAAGATCACAGATTACAATGCTCCCCAAAATTATAACAAACCAAATTGTGCTGCCAGATTGTGTAGTGGTCGTGGAGCTTATTTTACAGAAGAAATGCCCTTGGTTCGAATCCCGGACAAGGCATGGATGTTCTTTTGTTCTCTGTACTATAAGTCCTTTCTGTGGGAGCCACGTGGTAACCCTGATAAAGTGATCAACAAACCCGCCCTACTGATACCTGAATGAAGAGTGTCATTTGGATGGGAATTGGAAATAAATAAATGAATAATTAAACAGAATTGATTGCAATTATGTAAATCACATGGGAAAGTTGCGTGGGTGGGAGCTACATGAAATAAATAACACAGAAAATATGCATTGACTCATCTGTATGACAAGATCTGAAGAATAATTTAAGCAACTACATGTCTCCATTTCAAATTTTTTTATGGGGTTAATCAATATCAAAGCAAAACACTTAAGGTTTTTTAACAGTTTGTTATTAGCTTGGTTAATCCTTTATGGGACCATTCTTTTCTAATAGTGTTTTGTTATCTTTTTAGACTATTGTTTTGATGGGAAGGTGGACGGAATTTTCAAAATTTTATCTACTGTTATGAATTATCCATAAATTAAAATTTCTGCCTGAATAAATAACGGAATTTATAAATTCTTTGCGTAGAACTACAAATAAATTTGAAGAGAAATGAAGAAATGAACGGAAGTGCATCACACAAAAGAAAATAGCTCTCCTGCACTGGCCTCTCTTTTTGACAACACGCCCACCTTTACTGTTACTCACATTTATGTAAACGATGTTTTGACGGTTGAAAGACCTTATGGACAAATATTTATCACATTTTATTACTCGGATTCTGTCCAAAATACTTGTTAAAACTAAAATAACTCGTTGACATATAATTTTATAAAATATTTAAAATTGATACTCCCTCTTATTTTGTCATTCACCATCTATGGCCATATTTGGCATAAAAACATTATTAAATAAAAAATTAAACCAATTTATAGCTATAAATAAATTCTTTTTGTTAAGATGTCTTACTTGTTTAAGTATCAAGATTTTTTCGTATTATAAAAAGTTATTAAATTGAAAATTAAAATTTGTTTAATAATAAATTAAAGCAAATTATATTGCTAAAAAAACTAATTTTGATTAATTTAAACTATGTAGAAATGCATAAATCATTATTAAATAAATAACTTAAATACTTAAAACGATAAATACATTTTTATGGTTAAAAATTGAATTTTTTTTTAAAATTCTAGCATCGAACAATTGAGTAACTTGAATAGGGTTGGTAAATTTTACGATTAATAGTTTTATGGCTAAAAATGGAACTTTTTTAAGCTCTATCATTGAACAATTGAGTAAATTGAATAGTGTAAATAAATAAGTGCATTAATGCAACAGAAATAGTTATTTTATAATTTTACTGAAGTTACTTTAATAAAACTTTATTTTTATCTACATCAAAAAGATCATCAAGCCTCGAGAAAACATGCGATAACAAAATTACAACAAGTGAAGTACCAAATAGTAAATATTTTTTCTTCTTCGAAATGATACCATTTGCTCAACTCACCGAAATAAAAAACTTAATAGCAGTAGTAAAAAACTTTGAGGAGAGCAATAATAAGAAAAACCTTCCCTCTTTATCACTATCTAGAGAGACAGAAACAGTGGTTTTTAGTAGCAGCTAAACAAAATTGTTTAAAAAAATGTCTTTTTTTTCGAGCAATCTTAATACTCTTGAAAAATCTAAACTTTTCGAAGAAAAAATACTTTCGAAAAGAAAAGTAATTTAAAAATGTATTACAAGTAGAACAAAATTTATTCAGCTTATTAGTAAACTGCTGTTTGTAGAAAATGCAACACCATGAAAGAATCATCAGAATCAAATGAAATTTAATGCAGAAACGACTTGTACTGATACAAATAAATGATGAAATTTTCAAAACAAAAGAAACAAATTAAGCGTCCGAAATCAGTATTTGGTGCAGCCACCACGCGCTGCAATAAGTGCTGCTATACGACGTGGCATGGAGTCAAACAGATGTTGAATATCTGCTTGAGGAAGAGAATTCCATATCGCTTGTATGCGCAACCAAAGTTCGTCTTTGGAAACTGCAGGACGCGGATCACGAGTGAGACGCCGACCAACCATATCCCACACGTGCTCAATAGGCGACATATCCGGCGAATAAGCAGGCCAAGGAAGAAGTTGCATGCGTTGTGCTGAACAGAAGTCTCTAACAGTCCGCGCAACATGTGGGCGTGCATTATCCTGCTGAAAGATAGCTCCAGGGATGCCTTGAAGGAAAGGAACGACTTCGGGCTGTAGCACTTCACGGACGTATCTGTTGCTATTGAGATTACCCTCAATTCGTATCAAATTGGATCGTCCATGATACGAAATCGCACCCCAGACCATAACTCCGGGTGCTCGACCACTATGTCGTTCAATAATACACTCAGGAAGGCAGCGTTGACCGGCATAACGTCTAACACGAACACGGCCATCATGGGTCCACAAATTGAAGCGTGATTCATCTGAAAAGACAACTTGGTGCCAATCAGCTCGCCAGTCTCTGTGCTCAAGAGCCCACTGCCGACGCAGCCGTCGATGATCCGCCGTGAGGGGAATCCTGTATAATGGCACCCTTGCACGCAATCCACGGCGCAGCAGACGACGACGAATTGACGAAGCCGACAATTGTACACCTGTAGCAGTAGACCAATGTGCTGCCAGCTGCCTGGAGGAAGCTGTGCGATCATTCACCGCCATGCGGAGCAGGTGTCGATCATCGCGCTCTGACGTCACCTTCTGTCGTCCAGTGCCTGTTTTTCGAGTTGTTCGGTGCTCGTCGGTCCACTGCTTCCAAACTCGCATCACTCTGGAACTGTTCCGCTGCATACGAGCTGCTATTGCGCGATAGGAAAATCCTCCTTCTCGAAGGCCGATTATCCTCCCTCGTTCAAACTCCGTAAGTTGCTTGAATTTCTTATTCTTCCGTCGTGGAGGCATACTCAGGTCTCACTAAACGTTTGCCACTAACAAATAATCATAGACTATTTTCAACGTCCCGCTACAGCACTTTATTTATACGCTTTCAGCATCAATTCAGAGGGCGCTGCGCGCGCCACGCACGCGCGATGGCTCTGAAACTTTATTAATTTGCATAATATCCTATAATTGACATTTGCTGCGAATTTCATTTGATTCTGATGATTCCTTCATGGTGTTGCATTTTCTACAAACAGCAGTTTATATTTGAAACAAGTAAAATGAATTTTTTAGAATTAAATCTTTCAAAAGCATGCTTTACTTTTAGAATTAATGGCATTTTAATAAGTTCCATACAACTAAAATACCAATGTTACAAAACTAAAACATGCAAGTACATAACAGCTTTTGAAAAAAAAAAAACTCAGACTAAAACTCGAATTATTACTTTTATAATTTACTTTTGGTAGACGTTTAATAAAATTTTTGTATGTAAAGTGCTTTACTTTGTGCTGATTTCTTTTATTCAACTTTATTTAATTGAAATTTTCGTTAATTAACTATTTTACAATTACAATGTTCCTAAATTAAGCATTTCTCCAATTAAAAGTTTCTTTATGAAGGAAAAGGTTAAAATAATATTATTTAAGTGTTAGAATGTTATCATTATAAGCAATTAATTATAAACTTTCTCTTATCCTTACTCGCTACCTAATTGAAAAAAATAATTTGTATTTTAAATTGTGTTCAAAACTCTAAACGGTATTTTACATCTTTTATTTTTTCCTATTTTATATCATTTTCAAAGAAAATTGTATTCAACGTATTGAATTAAATATGTTAGATATGTAATTTTTATTGAATATTTGAATATTAAATTTATCATGAATAGAAAACTTATAAAGGGGCATTTTCCTTCTAATAAATTGTTTTCTAATTTTTGTTGGATTCCAAATTGAAAAAGTATTAATAAGCGATAATTAAAACTAATTAGCAAAATAAAAATAACTCCCAGATAAACTCTTTGAATGAAATTTAATTAAAATAATTAATTCATCATCCCAAATTAACAAAGTTCAATCTTTAAGCAATACAATCATGAAATAAATTGTTGGATACACTGGTAAAACAATGCATAAAATATTGAATTATATTACATGGAGTGTATTTATAAATGGAGGCAAAGTTAATCTAAAAAATAATACTGTTCAATAATTAATAAAGCATTATTGTTTGGATGATTAACATATATGTTTTTCATATTCTCCAGTGAAAGATATCCTTATTATTGTTTACACTGCATTGCATGAAAAAAGGCCCTCACATAAAACATGGCATATTCTCGAATCTGAATATAACCCCTGTTTTTTCACATCATTCATTGTTTTCTGAGAGCACCTCTCCCCCTATATTTATCACTTTAGGATAATTTTAGTGCCATGAATTTGATTTGAAGGGAGAAAAAGGATTATTTTTACCATTGAATTTCTTGTGATAGACAGGAGAAGGGAAATTTCTTTATTTACATAGCAAGTTTTTTCTTTTTTTTTACAAATGAATTTTTTTTGCCAGTTTCTAAACTGTTTCCTGTAAATTCCTGCTTGAAATTCTTTTTCCATTCCTCAACAACCTATAAAAACTAAAAATTTAGCCAGAATTTAAGCATGTAATGGGTGTAGGGAAAGAGATTCGAAAGCCACCCTTTAATTAAGTTTCTAAATTGAATCCTTAGAGTCTCAGGACCTCTCCCAGGTAGAAAATTATTACTTTAATTGTTGAATATCTTCTGAGGGCCAGAGAAGTAAAAAGTTCGAATGCGAGGAGGTGGCGAGGCTGCTGTAGAGAGGAGGTGGATAATCGAGGAGGGAGAAGGCATTTTTTTTATTTATTACTTACTCAATAATTGGAAATACCTGTCTATCACCCATACAAAGAAGAACCAACTAATATTGATGGGCAAATCATGAAAGGAAATAGGGAAGTCTTACCAAAGTCGATGAAAGAAGACATGTTTTGAAAGAATTCATAAAAAACATCAGGGAGGAAGAAGAAAAGAAATAAATAAATGAAATAAAATCTAGAAAAATATTGTTTTGGCCAAACATGGGTATGGGCATTGAAAGAAAAATTAATAAGTGTGAAACATGTCAAAAATTCCAATACAGATAATAAGCAGAATCTTTTATCTAAAGAGAAAATAACTTAAACATAGAATTGTATTGGAAAAGATATTTTTTATTTCAATTGAAAATATTATTTAGTTGTTTACAATTCATATTCAAATCATCCTGAAATTAAAAAAGTTTATGATTTATCATCTAATATTGCAATTAAAATAGGTTATTTTAAAAATAGGTTTGCAAGAGATGGAATTCCCAAGGAAGTTCTGAGTGAAAATGGTACACATTTAGATTCTAAAGAATTCAACAATTTTGTTAAATCTCATGAGTTCAAACTGACCACATTTAGTTCACATTTTCCAAGATAAAATGGACTTTCAGAGAAAGGAGTTCAAATAGTTAAAAGATTCTTGAAAAAATCTTAAGACTTTGGTACTGGTTTTCAACTTGTTTTACTGAACTAGAGCAACGCCATTCGAATGTCACCAGCTTAACTTCTGATGAACAGAAATTTAAGAGCAAGATTGCCTTTCAATCGGGAAGGAATATCTTCCAAGGAAGAAGAATCCGCTTCCCTTCAAAGTCAAAGTATTGAGGCCTCTAAGTAAAAATGGTGTCTGTATTTAGAATGAAAAATTATGGCCAGTTAAAACTACAGTTATAAAGGAATTAGTTACTAGATCGTATGATGTTCTTACTGAAAATAACAGGATTCTAGGGAGAAATTTTCAACATCTAAGAGAGAAGAACAACTTCATATTCCAGATGATAAACTGGATCAACCCTCAACCAATAACACAGGTCAACAACCAATTACTAGATGCAAGACAATAATACTGCAGATCCAAAAGGATAACCATCGAATTCTCATGATTAATTCAGTTGCAAAGCAACTTCATCAACACCTACCGATACTTCTCCAGAAACGGTGAGTAATAACATTTATTGTATTTCGTTAAGAAGATCAACTCGAATCAGATAACTATCAGAAAGTCATAACTATAAACTTAAAATATTTCTAAAGTAGACACTTTAAAACATTTCTAAAGCAGTCATTTAAAATTTGGGGAATCGAGTTCAAAAAATTTATTAATTTAAAGTTATTTCTAGTGTTTGTTTTCTATATACTGTTATTTTCTTACTATACATAAAAGTCTAATGATGGTATAGCAGGTTTTCATTGTTGTCAATACATTTTTATTGGCTGGAAAATCACATCTTAGTATCTAGTTTTACCCACAATAATTTTCATATTGGTTTAATTGTCATTAGCATAAAATTGATACAAGTCATGCATTTGTGGCATAACTAACTACCACTACAAATATTAAATACCAAATCGCTAGTATATAAGACATGTTAACTCGATTCTATCTTGAGGTACCTTTTGATAGATGAAGGTTGACACAGTCAAAAATTAAATCCCTACAATAGTGACCTGCAGATGTGATAAGAACTTGCCAATATTGATGGAGGATCCACATTAAACAGTTGATTTGCTTGAAAATAAACTGCTCAAAAAACGAAAAAAGAATCCGGTGAAGTTAATAAAGTCTCCCGGTCATTAAACAAAAATTAAGAATAATAACAAAAAAAAATGTTGTTATCACAAAAATGAAGGAAAAAATAATGAGCGAAATGCTATGAAGTATAAATATAATGAGAAAAATATGACATAAAAAAAATAGCATGAATCAACTAGTGGTATCCGTTCATCGAATTCTATCACAGATAAAATTCTGGAAGAGGAATAATGTGGCATAACTAACTACCACTACAAATATTAAATACCAAATCGCTAGTATATAAGACATGTTAACTCGAGTCTATCTTGAGGTACCTTTTGATAGATGAAGGTTGACACAGTCAAAAATTAAATCCCCACAATAGTGACCTGCAGATGTGATAAGAACTTGCGAATATTGATGGAGGATCCACATTAAACAGTTGATTTGCTTGAAAATAAACTGCTCAAAAAACGAAAAAGGAATCCGGTGAAGTTAATAAAGTCTCCCAGTCATTAAACAAAAATTAAGAATAATAACAAAAAAAATGTTGTTATCACAAAAATGAAGGAAAAAATAATGAGCGAAATGCTATGAAGTATAAATATAATGAGAAAAATATGACATAAAAAAAATAGCATGAATCAACTAGTGGTATCCGTTCATCGAATTCTATCACAGATAAAATTCTGGAAGAGGAATAATGTGGCATAACTAACTACCACTACAAATATTAAATACCAAATCGCTAGTATATAAGACATGTTAACTCGAGTCTATCTTGAGGTACCTTTTGATAGATGAAGGTTGACACAGTCAAAAATTAAATCCCCACAATAGTGACCTGCAGATGTGATAAGAACTTGCGAATATTGATGGAGGATCCACATTAAACAGTTGATTTGCTTGAAAATAAACTGCTCAAAAAACGAAAAAGGAATCCGGTGAAGTTAATAAAGTCTCCCAGTCATTAAACAAAAATTAAGAATAATAACAAAAAAAATGTTGTTATCACAAAAATGAAGGAAAAAATAATGAGCGAAATGCTATGAAGTATAAATATAATGAGAAAAATATGACATAAAAAAAAATAGCATGAATCAACTAGTGGTATCCGTTCATCGAATTCTATCACAGATAAAATTCTGGAAGGGGAATAATGTGGCATAACTAACTACCACTACAAATATTAAATACCAAATCGCTAGTATATAAGACATGTTAACTCGATTCTATCTTGAGGTACCTTTTGATAGATGAAGGTTGACACAGTCAAAAATTAAATCCCCACAATAGTGACCTGCAGATGTGATAAGAACTTGCCAATATTGATGGAGGATCCACATTAAACAGTTGATTTGCTTGAAAATAAACTGCTCAAAAAACGAAAAAAGAATCCGGTGAAGTTAATAAAGTCTCCCGGTCATTAAACAAAAATTAAGAATAACAAAAAAAAATATTGTTATCACAAAAATGAAGGAAAAAATAATGAGCGAAATGCTATGAAGTATAAATATAATGAGAAAAATATGACATAAAAAAAAATAGCATGAATCAACTAGTGGTATCCGTTCATCGAATTCTATCACAGACAAAATTCTGGAAGGGGAATAATGTGGCATAACTAACTACCACTACAAATATTAAATACCAAATCGCTAGTATATAAGACATGTTAACTCGATTCTATCTTGAGGTTCCTTTTGATAGATGAAGGTTGACACAGTCAAAAATTAAATCCCCAAAATAGTGACCTGCAGATGTGATAAGAACTTGCCAATATTGATGGAGGATCCACATTAAACAGTTGATTTGCTTGAAAATAAACTGCTCAAAAAACGAAAAAAGAATCCGGTGAAGTTAATAAAGTCTCCCGGTCATTAAACAAAAATTAAGAATAATAACAAAAAAAAATGTTGTTATCACAAAAATGAAGGAAAAAATAATGAGCGAAATGCTATGAAGTATAAATATAATGAGAAAAATATGACATAAAAAAAAATGCATGAATCAACTAGTGGTATCCGTTCATCGAATTCTATCACAGACAAAATTCTGGAAGGGGAATAATGTGGCATAACTAACTACCACTACAAATATTAAATACCAAATCGCTAGTATATAAGACATGATAACTCGATTCTATCTTGAGGTACCTTTTGATAGATGAAGGTTGACACAGTCAAAAATTAAATCCCCACGATAGTGACCTGCAGATGTGATAAGAACTTGCCAATATTGATGGAGGATCCACATTAAACAGTTGATTTGCTTGAAAATAAACTGCTCAAAAAACGAAAAAAGAATCCGGTGAAGTTAATAAAGTCTCCCGGTCATTAAACAAAAATTAAGAATAATAACAAAAAAAAAATGTTGTTATCACAAAAATGAAGGAAAAAATAATGAGCGAAATGCTATGAAGTATAAATATAATGAGAAAAATATGACATAAAAAAAAATAGCATGAATCAACTAGTGGTATCCGTTCATCGAATTCTATCACAGATAAAATTCTGGAAGGGGAATAATGTGGCATTACTAACTACCACTACAAATATTAAATACCAAATCGCTAGTATATAAGACATGTTAACTCGATTCTATCTTGAGGTACCTTTTGATAGATGAAGGTTGACACAGTCAAAAATTAAATCCCCACAATAGTGACCTGCAGATGTGATAAGAACTTGCCAATATTGATGGAGGATCCACATTAAACAGTTGATTTGCTTTAAAATAAACTGCTCAAAAAACGAAAAAAGAATCCGGTGAAGTTAATAAAGTCTCCCGGTCATTAAACAAAAATTAAGAATAATAACAAAAAAAAATATTGTCATCACAAAAATGAAGGAAAAAATAATGAGCGAAATGCTATGAAGTATAAATATAATGAGAAAAATATGACATAAAAAAAAATAGCATGAATCAACTAGTGGTATCCGTTCATCGAATTCTATCACAGACAAAATTCTGGAAGGGGAATAATGTGGCATAACTAACTACCACTACAAATATTAAATACCAAATCGCTAGTATATAAGACATGTTAACTCGATTCTATCTTGAGGTACCTTTTGATAGATGAAGGTTGACACAGTCAAAAATTAAATCCCCACAATAGTGACCTGCAGATGTGATAAGAACTTGCCAATATTGATGGAGGATCCACATTAAACAGTTGATTTGCTTGAAAATAAACTGCTCAAAAAACGAAAAAAGAATCCGGTGAAGTTAATAAAGTCTCCCGGTCATTAAACAAAAATTAAGAATAATAACAAAAAAAAATGTTGTTATCACAAAAATGAAGGAAAAAATAATGAACGAAATGCTGTGAAGTATAAATATAATGAGAAAAATATGACATAAAAAAAAATAGCATGAATCAACTAGTGGTATCCGTTCATCGAATTCTATCACAGACAAAATTCTGGAAGGGGAATAATGTGGCATAACTAACTACCACTACAAATATTAAATACCAAATCGCTAGTATATAAGACATGTTAACTCGATTCTATCTTGAGGTACCTTTTGATAGATGAAGGTTGACACAGTCAAAAATTAAATCCCCACAATAGTGACCTGCAGATGTGATAAGAACTTGCCAATATTGATGGAGGATCCACATTAAACAGTTGATTTGCTTGAAAATAAACTGCTCAAAAAACGAAAAAAGAATCCGGTGAAGTTAATAAAGTCTCCCGGTCATTAAACAAAAATTAAGAATAATAAAAAAAAATATTGTTATCACAAAAATGAAGGAAAAAATAATGAGCGAAATGCTATGAAGTATAAATATAATGAGAAAAATATGACATAAAAAAAAATAGCATGAATCAACTAGTGGTATCCGTTCATCGAATTCTATCACAGACAAAATTCTGGAAGGGGAATAATGTGGCATAACTAACTACCACTACAAATATTAAATACCAAATCGCTAGTATATAAGACATGTTAACTCGATTCTATCTTGAGGTACCTTTTGATAGATGAAGGTTGACACAGTCAAAAATTAAATCCCCACAATAGTGACCTGCAGATGTGACAAGAACTTGCCAATATTGATGGAGGATCCACATTAAACAGTTGATTTGCTTGAAAATAAACTGCTCAAAAAACGAAAAAAGAATCCGGTGAAGTTAATAAAGTCTCCCGGTCATTAAACAAAAATTAAGAATAATAACAAAAAAAAATGTTGTTATCACAAAAATGAAGGAAAAAATAATGAGCGAAATGCTATGAAGTATAAATATAATGAGAAAAATATGACATAAAAAAAAATAGCATGAATCAACTAGTGATATCCGTTCATCGAATTCTATCACAGATAAAATTCTGGAAGGGGAATAATGTGGCATAACTAACTACCACTACAAATATTAAATACCAAATCGCTAGTATATAAGACATGTTAACTCGATTCTATCTTGAGGTACCTTTTGATAGATGAAGGTTGACACAGTCAAAAATTAAATCCCCACAATAGTGACCTGCAGATGTGATAAGAACTTGCCAATATTGATGGAGGATCCACATTAAACAGTTGATTTGCTTTAAAATAAACTGCTCAAAAAACGAAAAAAGAATCCGGTGAAGTTAATAAAGTCTCCCGGTCATTAAACAAAAATTAAGAATAATAACAAAAAAAAATATTGTCATCACAAAAATGAAGGAAAAAATAATGAGCGAAATGCTATGAAGTATAAATATAATGAGAAAAATATGACATAAAAAAAAATAGCATGAATCAACTAGTGGTATCCGTTCATCGAATTCTATCACAGACAAAATTCTGGAAGGGGAATAATGTGGCATAACTAACTACCACTACAAATATTAAATACCAAATCGCTAGTATATAAGACATGTTAACTCGATTCTATCTTGAGGTACCTTTTGATAGATGAAGGTTGACACAGTCAAAAATTAAATCCCCACAATAGTGACCTGCAGATGTGATAAGAACTTGCCAATATTGATGGAGGATCCACATTAAACAGTTGATTTGCTTGAAAATAAACTGCTCAAAAAACGAAAAAAGAATCCGGTGAAGTTAATAAAGTCTCCCGGTCATTAAACAAAAATTAAGAATAATAACAAAAAAAAATGTTGTTATCACAAAAATGAAGGAAAAAATAATGAACGAAATGCTATGAAGTATAAATATAATGAGAAAAATATGACATAAAAAAAAATAGCATGAATCAACTAGTGGTATCCGTACATCGAATTCTATCACAGACAAAATTCTGGAAGGGGAATAATGTGGCATAACTAACTACCACTACAAATATTAAATACCAAATCGCTAGTATATAAGACATGTTAACTCGATTCTATCTTGAGGTACCTTTTGATAGATGAAGGTTGACACAGTCAAAAATTAAATCCCCACAATAGTGACCTGCAGATGTGATAAGAACTTGCCAATATTGATGGAGGATCCACATTAAACAGTTGATTTGCTTGAAAATAAACTGCTCAAAAAACGAAAAAAGAATCCGGTGAAGTTAATAAAGTCTCCCGGTCATTAAACAAAAATTAAGAATAATAAAAAAAAATATTGTTATCACAAAAATGAAGGAAAAAATAATGAGCGAAATGCTATGAAGTATAAATATAATGAGAAAAATATGACATAAAAAAAATAGCATGAATCAACTAGTGGTATCCGTTCATCGAATTCTATCACAGACAAAATTCTGGAAGGGGAATAATGTGGCATAACTAACTACCACTACAAATATTAAATACCAAATCGCTAGTATATAAGACATGTTAACTCGATTCTATCTTGAGGTACCTTTTGATAGATGAAGGTTGACACAGTCAAAAATTAAATCCCCACAATAGTGACCTGCAGATGTGACAAGAACTTGCCAATATTGATGGAGGATCCACATTAAACAGTTGATTTGCTTGAAAATAAACTGCTCAAAAAACGAAAAAAGAATCCGGTGAAGTTAATAAAGTCTCCCGGTCATTAAACAAAAATTAAGAATAATAACAAAAAAAATGTTGTTATCACAAAAATGAAGGAAAAAATAATGAGCGAAATGCTATGAAGTATAAATATAATGAGAAAAATATGACATAAAAAAAAATAGCATGAATCAACTAGTGATATCCGTTCATCGAATTCTATCACAGATAAAATTCTGGAAGGGGAATAATGTGGCATAACTAACTACCACTACAAATATTAAATACCAAATCGCTAGTATATAAGACATGTTAACTCGATTCTATCTTGAGGTACCTTTTGATAGATGAAGGTTGACACAGTCAAAAATTAAATCCCCACAATAGTGACCTGCAGATGTGATAAGAACTTGCGAATATTGATGGAGGATCCACATTAAACAGTTGATTTGCTTGAAAATAAACTGCTCAAAAAACGAAAAAAGAATCCGGTGAAGTTAATAAAGTCTCCCGGTCATTAAACAAAAATTAAGAATAATAACAAAAAAAATGTTGTTATCACAAAAATGAAGGAAAAAATAATGAGCGAAATGCTATGAAGTATAAATATAATGAGAAAAATATGACATAAAAAAAAATAGCATGAATCAACTAGTGGTATCCGTTCATCGAATTCTATCACAGATAAAATTCTGGAAGGGGAATAATGTGGCATAACTAACTACCACTACAAATATTAAATACCAAATCGCTAGTATATAAGACATGTTAACTCGATTCTATCTTGAGGTACCTTTTGATAGATGAAGGTTGACACAGTCAAAAATTAAATCCCCACAATAGTGACCTGCAGATGTGATAAGAACTTGCCAATATTGATGGAGGATCCACATTAAACAGTTGATTTGCTTGAAAATAAACTGCTCAAAAAACGAAAAAAGAATCCGGTGAAGTTAATAAAGTCTCCCGGTCATTAAACAAAAATTAAGAATAATAACAAAACAAAATGTTGTTATCACAAAAATGAAGGAAAAAATAATGAGCGAAATGCTATGAAGTATAAATATAATGAGAAAAATATGACATAAAAAAAAATAGCATGAATCAACTAGTGGTATCCGTTCATCGAATTCTATCACAGATAAAATTCTGGAAGGGGAATAATGTGGCATAACTAACTACCACTACAAATATTAAATACCAAATCGCTAGTATATAAGACATGTTAACTCGATTCTATCTTGAGGTACCTTTTGATAGATGAAGGTTGACACAGTCAAAAATTAAATCCCCATAATAGTGACCTGCAGATGTGATAAGAACTTGCCAATATTGATGGAGGATCCACATTAAACAGTTGATTTGCTTGAAAATAAACTGCTCAAAAAACGAAAAAAGAATCCGGTGAAGTTAATAAAGTCTCCCGGTCATTAAACAAAAATTAAGAATAATAACAAAAAAAAATGTTGTTATCACAAAAATGAAGGAAAAAATAATGAGCGAAATGCTATGAAGTATAAATATAATGAGAAAAATATGACATAAAAAAAAATAGCATGAATCAACTAGTGGTATCCGTTCATCGAATTCTATCACAGATAAAATTCTGGAAGGGGAATAATGTGGCATAATTAACTACCACTACAAATATTAAATACCAAATCGCTAGTATATAAGACATGTTAACTCGATTCTATCTTGAGGTACCTTTTGATAGATGAAGGTTGACACAGTCAAAAATTAAATCCCCAAAATAGTGACCTGCAGATGTGATAAGAACTTGCGAATATTGATGGAGGATCCACATTAAACAGTTGATTAGCTTGAAAATAAACTGCTCAAAAAACGAAAAAAGAATCCGGTGAAGTTAATAAAGTCTCCCGGTCATTAAACAAAAATTAAGAATAATAACAAAACAAAATGTTGTTATCACAAAAATGAAGGAAAAAATAATGAGCGAAATGCTATGAAGTATAAATATAATGAGAAAAATATGACATAAAAAAAAATAGCATGAATCAACTAGTGGTATCCGTTAATCGAATTCTATCACAGATAAAATTCTGGAAGGGGAATAATGTGGCATAACTAACTAACACTACAAATATTAAATACCAAATCGCTAGTATATAAGACATGTTAACTCGATTCTATCTTGAGGTACCTTTTGATAGATGAAGGTTGACACAGTCAAAAATTAAATCCCCATAATAGTGACCTGCAGATGTGATAAGAACTTGCCAATATTGATGGAGGATCCACATTAAACAGTTGATTTGCTTGAAAATAAACTGCTCAAAAAACGAAAAAAGAATCCGGTGAAGTTAATAAAGTCTCCCGGTCATTAAACAAAAATTAAGAATAATAACAAAAAAAAAATATTGTTATCACAAAAATGAAGGAAAAAATAATGAGCGAAATGCTATGAAGTATAAATATAATGAGAAAAATATGACATAAAAAAAAATAGCATGAATCAACTAGTGGTATCCGTTCATCGAATTCTATCACAGACAAAATTCTGGAAGGGGAATAATGTGGCATAACTAACTACCACTACAAATATTAAATACCAAATCGCTAGTATATAAGACATGTTAACTCGATTCTATCTTGAGGTACCTTTTGATAGATGAAGGTTGACACAGTCAAAAATTAAATCCCCACAATAGTGACCTGCAGATGTGATAAGAACTTGCCAATATTGATGGAGGATCCACATTAAACAGTTGATTTGCTTGAAAATAAACTGCTCAAAAAACGAAAAAAGAATCCGGTGAAGTTAATAAAGTCTCCCGGTCATTAAACAAAAATTAAGAATAATAACAAAAAAAAAATGTTGTTATCACAAAAATGAAGGAAAAAATAATGAGCGAAATGCTATGAAGTATAAATATAATGAGAAAAATATGACATAAAAAAAAATAGCATGAATCAACTAGTGGTATCCGTTCATCGAATTCTATCACAGATAAAATTCTGGAAGGGGAATAATGTGGCATAACTAACTACCACTACAAATATTAAATACCAAATCGCTAGTATATAAGACATGTTAACTCGATTCTATCTTGAGGTACCTTTTGATAGATGAAGGTTGACACAGTCAAAAATTAAATCCCCACAATAGTGACCTGCAGATGTGATAAGAACTTGCCAATATTGATGGAGGATCCACATTAAACAGTTGATTTGCTTGAAAATAAACTGCTCAAAAAACGAAAAAAGAATCCGGTGAAGTTAATAAAGTCTCCCGGTCATTAAACAAAAATTAAGAATAATAACAAAAAAAAAAATGTTGTTATCACAAAAATGAAGGAAAAAATAATGAGCGAAATGCTATGAAGTATAAATATAATGAGAAAAATATGACATAAAAAAAAATAGCATGAATCAACTAGTGGTATCCGTTCATCGAATTCTATCACAGACAAAATTCTGGAAGGGGAATAATGTGGCATAACTAACTACCACTACAAATATTAAATACCAAATCGCTAGTATATAAGACATGTTAACTCGATTCTATCTTGAGGTACCTTTTGATAGATGAAGGTTGACACAGTCAAAAATTAAATCCCCACAATAGTGACCTGCAGATGTGATAAGAACTTGCCAATATTGATGGAGGATCCACATTAAACAGTTGATTTGCTTGAAAATAAACTGCTCAAAAAACGAAAAAAGAATCCGGTGAAGTTAATAAAGTCTCCCGGTCATTAAACAAAAATTAAGAATAATAAAAAAAAATATTGTTATCACAAAAATGAAGGAAAAAATAATGAGCGAAATGCTATGAAGTATAAATATAATGAGAAAAATATGACATAAAAAAAAATAGCATGAATCAACTAGTGGTATCCGTTCATCGAATTCTATCACAGACAAAATTCTGGAAGGGGAATAATGTGGCATAACTAACTACCACTACAAATATTAAATACCAAATCGCTAGTATATAAGACATGTTAACTCGATTCTATCTTGAGGTACCTTTTGATAGATGAAGGTTGACACAGTCAAAAATTAAATCCCCACAATAGTGACCTGCAGATGTGACAAGAACTTGCCAATATTGATGGAGGATCCACATTAAACAGTTGATTTGCTTGAAAATAAACTGCTCAAAAAACGAAAAAAGAATCCGGTGAAGTTAATAAAGTCTCCCGGTCATTAAACAAAAATTAAGAATAATAACAAAAAAAAATGTTGTTATCACAAAAATGAAGGAAAAAATAATGAGCGAAATGCTATGAAGTATAAATATAATGAGAAAAATATGACATAAAAAAAAATAGCATGAATCAACTAGTGGTATCCGTTCATCGAATTCTATCACAGATAAAATTCTGGAAGGGGAATAATGTGGCATAACTAACTACCACTACAAATATTAAATACCAAATCGCTAGTATATAAGACATGTTAACTCGATTCTATCTTGAGGTACCTTTTGATAGATGAAGGTTGACACAGTCAAAAATTAAATCCCCACAATAGTGACCTGCAGATGTGATAAGAACTTGCGAATATTGATGGAGGATCCACATTAAACAGTTGATTTGCTTGAAAATAAACTGCTCAAAAAACGAAAAAAGAATCCGGTGAAGTTAATAAAGTCTCCCGGTCATTAAACAAAAATTAAGAATAATAACAAAAAAAATGTTGTTATCACAAAAATGAAGGAAAAAATAATGAGCGAAATGCTATGAAGTATAAATATAATGAGAAAAATATGACATAAAAAAAAATAGCATGAATCAACTAGTGGTATCCGTTCATCGAATTCTATCACAGATAAAATTCTGGAAGGGGAATAATGTGGCATAACTAACTACCACTACAAATATTAAATACCAAATCGCTAGTATATAAGACATGTTAACTCGATTCTATCTTGAGGTACCTTTTGATAGATGAAGGTTGACACAGTCAAAAATTAAATCCCCACAATAGTGACCTGCAGATGTGATAAGAACTTGCCAATATTGATGGAGGATCCACATTAAACAGTTGATTTGCTTGAAAATAAACTGCTCAAAAAACGAAAAAAGAATCCGGTGAAGTTAATAAAGTCTCCCGGTCATTAAACAAAAATTAAGAATAATAACAAAACAAAATGTTGTTATCACAAAAATGAAGGAAAAAATAATGAGCGAAATGCTATGAAGTATAAATATAATGAGAAAAATATGACATAAAAAAAAATAGCATGAATCAACTAGTGGTATCCGTTCATCGAATTCTATCACAGATAAAATTCTGGAAGGGGAATAATGTGGCATAACTAACTACCACTACAAATATTAAATACCAAATCGCTAGTATATAAGACATGTTAACTCGATTCTATCTTGAGGTACCTTTTGATAGATGAAGGTTGACACAGTCAAAAATTAAATCCCCATAATAGTGACCTGCAGATGTGATAAGAACTTGCCAATATTGATGGAGGATCCACATTAAACAGTTGATTTGCTTGAAAATAAACTGCTCAAAAAACGAAAAAAGATTCCGGTGAAGTTAATAAAGTCTCCCGGTCATTAAACAAAAATTAAGAATAATAACAAAAAAAAATGTTGTTATCACAAAAATGAAGGAAAAAATAATGAGCGAAATGCTATGAAGTATAAATATAATGAGAAAAATATGACATAAAAAAAAATAGCATGAATCAACTAGTGGTATCCGTTCATCGAATTCTATCACAGATAAAATTCTGGAAGGGGAATAATGTGGCATAACTAACTACCACTACAAATATTAAATACCAAATCGCTAGTATATAAGACATGTTAACTCGATTCTATCTTGAGGTACCTTTTGATAGATGAAGGTTGACACAGTCAAAAATTAAATCCCCATAATAGTGACCTGCAGATGTGATAAGAACTTGCCAATATTGATGGAGGATCCACATTAAACAGTTGATTTGCTTGAAAATAAACTGCTCAAAAAACGAAAAAAGAATCCGGTGAAGTTAATAAAGTCTCCCGGTCATTAAACAAAAATTAAGAATAATAACAAAAAAAAAATATTGTTATCACAAAAATGAAGGAAAAAATAATGAGCGAAATGCTATGAAGTATAAATATAATGAGAAAAATATGACATAAAAAAAAATAGCATGAATCAACTAGTGGTATCCGTTCATCGAATTCTATCACAGACAAAATTCTGGAAGGGGAATAATGTGGCATAACTAACTACCACTACAAATATTAAATACCAAATCGCTAGTATATAAGACATGTTAACTCGATTCTATCTTGAGGTACCTTTTGATAGATGAAGGTTGACACAGTCAAAAATTAAATCCCCACAATAGTGACCTGCAGATGTGATAAGAACTTGCCAATATTGATGGAGGATCCACATTAAACAGTTGATTTGCTTGAAAATAAACTGCTCAAAAAACGAAAAAAGAATCCGGTGAAGTTAATAAAGTCTCCCGGTCATTAAACAAAAATTAAGAATAATAACAAAAAAAAAATGTTGTTATCACAAAAATGAAGGAAAAAATAATGAGCGAAATGCTATGAAGTATAAATATAATGAGAAAAATATGACATAAAAAAAAATAGCATGAATCAACTAGTGGTATCCGTTCATCGAATTCTATCACAGATAAAATTCTGGAAGGGGAATAATGTGGCATAACTAACTACCACTACAAATATTAAATACCAAATCGCTAGTATATAAGACATGTTAACTCGATTCTATCTTGAGGTACCTTTTGATAGATGAAGGTTGACACAGTCAAAAATTAAATCCCCACAATAGTGACCTGCAGATGTGATAAGAACTTGCCAATATTGATGGAGGATCCACATTAAACAGTTGATTTGCTTGAAAATAAACTGCTCAAAAAACGAAAAAAGAATCCGGTGAAGTTAATAAAGTCTCCCGGTCATTAAACAAAAATTAAGAATAATAACAAAAAAAAATGTTGTTATCACAAAAATGATGGAAAAAATAATGAGCGAAATGCTATGAAGTATAAATATAATGAGAAAAATATGACATAAAAAAAATAGCATGATTCAACTAGTGGTATCCGTTCATCGAATTCTATCACAGATAAAATTCTGGAAGGGGAATGATGTGGCATAACTAACTACCACTACAAATATTAAATACCAAATCGCTCATCGAATCTATCACATTAAATCCGTTCATCGAATTCTATCACAGATAAAATTCTGGAAGGGGAATAATGTGGCATAACTAACTACCACTACAAATATTAAATACCAAATCGCTAGTATATAAGACATGTTTACTCGATTCTATCTTGAGGTATCTTTTGATAGATGAAGGTTGACACAGTCAAAAATAAAATACGCACACATTTATTGTTTTCCAATGAATATTTTCGTTTCCCTAATTTAAAGGTTAAAATTACCTATACTGTTATTGTTACGCTTTTTATTTAACTTGATTTCTGAATTAAGAGTTCAGGAGGATTGTTTTTATTATTATAATTATTGTTAGAATAATGTAATTCTACGTTACATTTTAAGATAAAGTTATTTAAATCGGTTTCTGATCTTATTAACCGTTTTACAATTAGCATTTTTTGGTGCAAATTGCATTAATGTACTATTATGAATTACGGTTAAAGAGATTCCTTAAATTTTTCATAATGATTTATAACCCAACTTTTAGTTTCATGCATAAAGTGAAAGAGAGCAAATATTTTATATAAAATACGTCCGTCCGTTTGGTAAGCAAAAATATTAAATTAGAGTAGTGAACTCACCAAATTTGTTATAACAATATACTCTTAATTTTAAATGTTATTTCTTAGAAAAAGGATTTATGCTCACCTATAGATCCTAATAGTATCATTAGGGAAATATTTTGACGTGGGAAGTGAAGGCACAAATTTCTTTTCAGTAGATATATCTTTCGTTGAATGATTTTAACTGTTTTATGACAAGAAACAGCAATTATTGCCAAGCAATCATCAGGGTAGATGAGCGTCAGCGAACAGGGGACTTGGCCCCCTAGTATGCAAAAAAATGCAAAAAAAAATGATTTGTATTGATATCAAAATGTCCAACAGGTGTCGTTCGGAGCTGTTGTGAAAGTACGTCATTAAAAATACTTCTCTCATAAAGTTAAATTTTAGGTATATAACACGTTATTGTTAAAAAAATGAAACAGTTACAAATTCTACATAAGGCAAAACTTTTCTTAAAATTGTACAAAAAGATATTTTTTTCTTTGTAATTTTTTTATTTATTTTGTAGATATTCAAGTTTCTAACACTCCTTATTAAGTGTTATTTGAACTGATAAAGTTAGAAGAAAAAAAATATGCTCAACTAGTTTATAAATTTATCTTTTTTAAATGCATAATTTATTTATTCAGTGACATCATAATTTGCTAATTTCGTAACCAACTAATTTACTAAACAACTTGTACCAATTTTTAAAAAGTTGTGACCTTGTTAGTCTCATAATTAATTATAAGAATAAAGGTATCGTTGATACCTGAGTAGTTATGAATAATAATTATTTAGCCATAAACAAGAAATAAAAAATATTGGCTTCAAATTATTATTGACCTATAATATTGACTCAGTAATTAGATCTATGTATGCGAGGTAAAAACGTATTATTATTTTGCAAATTTTTTGTTATAATCTCGAAACTAACACAATAAAAAATTAATTTAACAAAAAATTTGAATTGTCTTTTAAGTTAAAAGAAAATTAAAAGATTTTATCTAATTATTTAAGCAGGCATTTTATTTTTGACAAATTTCATTCAACAATCTGATGAAATTGTTCAGAATAATAATAAATTATTAATTGACAATTATCCTGTTTAGAAACACCAAAAAAAATCCTAATCTATGCCCAATAGTTTTGTAACAGAATTCTAAAAATAAAATAAAAAAGCGCAGTATTTTTTTAAAAAAAACATTGAACATACTTTTGAATAAGATTTTTCTAAAATGAATGATTAGTCTCCCAAATAAATTAATTCGATGAAAAACAATACATTTTCAAACACAAAGTTTGCTTTTTTTTGTCATTTTTTGATACACTGAACAACGGTGAATTCTATAAATTAAAAGGTTTCTAATATTTGCTCTTTGCCCGCATTGTGAACTAAATAAAATAAGTAATCTGAGAGAACAGTACTCACAAATTAAATTGTATTCTATCATTGATCAGATTCCTGTAAAAAAATTTATTCAGAATTTTTTTTTTCTTTTTGATATTTATACTTCTAAATTCATAGTTACATTTTATTGAAAGCCATACAGCTGCTGCGTGTTATGCAACTTTTTAGAGAAACATCTGGTCGATAGAATAAAATTTGTTTATTGAATGATTTTTTTTGAGGTAACGTTTCTAGGGGAAACATGGGAATTTGACCAAAGCTATCTCTTTGATTCCTTTGGTTTGATTTAGCTGATGAGCAAATGTAACGATAACGCTTTAAAAGTACACTGAGGAAAAGATTTCTGGTGAAATCGCTTTACTGTATCGTAATTATTTGGTAAAAACATAATTCTGGCTTATAAAACCGAAATATACGATATTTAAGACATCATTCATTTGGTAATCTTCTTCCTTTAAAGGAAATCCAGGTTTTCACCATTATAATTCCTATTACCACACATCTAATAAAATATACAAAATTAAAAAGTAAACTTAACCGGACATATGATTTTTATGTCATGCTCTAAAGTATCATGATAAAATTACCAAATTTTATCATATTTACCAAATTTTATCACACATTATAAAACCCTATTTTATTGCTAATTCAACAAAATCGTTACCAAGGAACTTCTGTGAAGATTACCGAGCGTTTTGGTGTTCCCATAGATCTAGAAACATGGTAAATTTTACCCTATTCTGGTAGATTTGGCCATACTTTTTTTTCTCAGAGTACAGATGGTACAGAGATTTTAGTTTTCTTAGTCATTTTCCTGTGAATGATATGGAATTAGTAAAGAATAATTATAGTTCAGTTTCGGATGCAGACGAAATTTAATTTTTGTTGACTTCATGATATATGAAGTCGTTTAATGTTGTTCTGAAATTGTGCAACATATTAGTTGGTTTTCTTCAAAGAAAGAAAACATGATTTTATTCTTTTAAAAATAAACATTGTTTAATACTCCATTCTTAGGGGACGGAGGGCTCATTTCTCAATCATGTGATCCAGGCTCGATTCCCAGAGATGGCTGGTCTGCTCCGGGCACGTACTGTTGACATTGCAGGCTTAAAATATCCTCAGTGGTAGACGGATCATGAGTAAGAATCACCTCGCTATCGGACTAACACAAATGCGGATTAGTTCCACCAGAAATTCATGCCAAGACAAGTTTATCTCTATGCTTGATCCAGGAGTTTCCTTGCTTTCTGGGTTGGGTTCAAAATTACAAGGTTTCGAAGTTGAATATTGATAATCGTAAATTCAGAAATTGCTCCGCTGTTCATTGTCGGTTTCGAAATAAAATAAAACAGTACATATATTTTGCTACACAAGTCAATAAAGACGACTCCTATACTAAATCGCATATGACAGCTGACTCTAGAGTTTTTTTAGACATGTCTTTGTTCTCTGCATCTGCCGGAAACAAAGAACAATTTTTGATGGAGAAGTTCCTGATTTACTTATTGTTGTCTAGTTATCCTGATTTATCTAATATTCACTATAAGTTTGAAAAATTTGTTTTACTCACAGATTCCCGGGCTTCAATTAGCTCACTAGGAAACACTTTTTAGGATGTGTGCACACTTCAGTGCCGGGTGCTCATCACACTGTTAGAATTTTCATTCTGAAATAACAGTGAAATCACCAACAGCCAGCCGTACAGGATGCTGGAAACTCTTCATGTATTGAAGAATATTGTATTATCATCGCCGGAACTCTAACCTCTTTCCAGCCAGTCATGAGATTGACCGATTAGCCCTCTCAGTTACAGTATGTACACAGCTGCACGTAACAAGATAGCTTCATAAGGTGAGCAGGTTGGTGCGAGTAGAATTCTTGTTTTTTTTAACAGCAGTAAAAATAAATGCTTTTTTCTCACACTTATCAGTTTCAATATCATCCTTTTTTATGGTTATTTGACTGCTTTGATTGAATATGGTAAAATACCAATTAAATAAACTGCTATTTCACCATTTTGTAGAGAAATTTTTAACATTGCAGACTTACGAAACGGAATAACAAAAGTGTAATCATCTAGCACAGGGGTTTCCAACTTACATGTGGCCGGGGGCCGCAATTAAAAACACATGTCGAATGGCGGGCGGAAATTTTATCGAAATTTTATCTAGGACACTTTTATGTTTGAAGGAACATTAAATATTACTGTCAGAGTTTTATCAAAGTTTCTTTAATATCAAAAAGCAAAATAACAAGTTTAATTGGCAGTACGTTAGACTCGTGCTCGAGAGAACGTAAGTTCAAATCTCTCTGGCCGAAAAAACCCCCCTGTATTAAAATGGTGATTGGTGCATGCTAAAGCTGTTGGGGTGACATAGCCCTCTAAGACAACCTCTGAGGGTACAGAATTGGAGAAGGGTCGCTCTCTGGTCCCGGTCAAAATTACGATCTGTGGATGAATGAATGTATGATTGTGCCTACCCTGTAAAACGGGCTGTGATGAGTGTGTGGGGCTGAAATCATTTTCTTCACTATAGATGGTGCCACTTAAAAACAAGAAACGCACCCTCTGCCTTAAATTAGCTTGGTTTCCCAAGCAGGCTTTCTGTCATTGGCAAGTGGCGATAGAAACAACAACACGTATAAATTACCATCCTGACTTTGTCAATATCAATCTAAAGAACCTATAAATCGAAAGCAGCCCTGCTCAATGCACAAGTTCGAGACCGCAAGATAATGGCATGATTTCGGTTTTTCCTATTTCTTGTGTGAGGAATTTGTTTTTAAAATAATAATTTGGAAGTAGTCCCCTCACGTTGATCATTGTGTTTATCTGACATAACGAATGAAAAATAATTAAGTAGCTGAGAATGTGCAAAAATATGCTTTTTGGTAAATGGTAAACATAAGCAAGCAAACAGTAGGGGAGAGTGGGGTCAATTGTAACATTTTTTACTTAACTATTTTTAACTGACAAAAAATCCAATATATTACTAGTATTAATTGACAGACGAGTAAAGTAGACTGTCCTCTACTAGAAAAAAAAATAAACACCTTATTTTAAACGTTTTTATATTAGTTTTTGACAATTTTTGACAGTCGCGCACTTGTTACAATTGTCCCCACTTACGGGGTCAATTGTAACAATTCATAAATTCAACTAAAACATAGTTCATTATACATATTATCATAGCTGTGATATATTTCTTTATTGATCAAAATAGTAGTGATATTTTAGGAGTAAAAATAATAATGAGCAGAGACCTAAAGGGCTTAACTTTTAACTTTAAGGGGTTAAAAATTTTAATTTATGCTGTGAAAGGTGAGAAATAAAATAAAGCAACATGCAAGATAATATAAATGATATAGAAAACTATTCGTCGTGGTTCTTAAAGAGTTAAGTAATGGTTTGTAAACATAAGAAATGAGACCTAAGGGTTTAAACAATTGCTACATAAGAAATTAAATAGGGATTTTTTATTTTTAAATTAGTCACGTGTGATAGATTGAACAAATGAAAATATAAGAGGTTTAATAGTTACTTTTTAGTTTCAAACAAATGAGGCTTAAGGGGTTAAAAGTGTAATACATGAGGAGTTAAATATTGATGTTTAGGGTTAGAACAATGATTTTTAAGGGTGTAAACAAGTCGATATGTGAAGGATTAAATGGTGATTTTTAAGGTTTAAAAATGAGACCTGGAGGGTTAAAAAAGTGAAAAAGGAGGATTTAATTAGTGATTTTGTCAAAAAATGTGATTTAAGATGTTTAAAAAGTAATTTTTGAGGAGTTACATTTACGTTTGTTAGAATGATTGAAAATGACACTTAAGGCGTTCAAAAATAATTTAAACAAAGTATTTTTATTTCTCATATACGTTTCTGCATATAATTGTGACAATAATAACAGCTTTTATTCTAGTGTAAAGCTATGATATATTGGAAAAGATCTAAAGCTTTACTTTAAATTAGGAAATAAATTAAATTGAATCAAATATCTAATTATCATTAACAGAAACAAACATATAAAATTCATAACAAAAATGAATATTTTTGTTATGAACAAAAAGTTCAAAAGTTCTAAGCAACAAAAAGTTCAAAACTAGCTGCTAGTCCAATGAAATAAAAAAATTAAATTTGTTTTTTTTAAATACCACCAATTTAGGTGGTAACTTATTTTCCATCACTAAATAACGATAATTCTTTCTATCGAATAATTAAATCGATATTTAGATTACTCGCAATTGTCACAACAATATCTCTTTTTGCCATTGCTGCACTTGGCATGCGCCCATCCACTGCATTTCATACACTGGACCCATTCTTCTCCAGCTCGACTGTTATCATATGAATCCCAGCAAACTGGTGCTAACGCCGCTAATATTCATATTCCGCATAAAAATAAATCACACAAAACCAATGGCACAAAAATAAAATCGCATAAAAAAGGACCGCACAAAAACAGGTTTCACTGTTTTTATACATTAAAAAATAAGTTATTTTTATTCTTTATTTAAAAAGTAAACAATCATGAAGGTGAACTTGCTGCTGAATATTATGTTTTAAATAACATAATTTATTCATTTATTTATTATTATCATTTATTTATTTATTATTATTATGATCATATATTTATTTATAATTATTTTACATAATTTATTTATAATATTATGTAAAAAAACACAAAATTTTCAGTCAGCTTTATCTTAAACCACATTGAAATTATGAATTTTATTTTCAGCTGTTACATTCGTCCCTTTACTTATTGTTACAATTGTCCCCAAGACGCCATTTCAGCTTCATTTGTTAAAAACAATGCTAGTTAATTAACAAAACCAATCTTTTTTTCTTTTGAAATGTTAATTAAGGTGTCCACTTACATATTCGGTTAATAATTTTTATTTGCTTAAACGAAATTACTTTGTTTTAATATAATATTCTAATACCAAAAAAAAGTACTTACGTAGCGTGAAAATATCTTTTGTCGTGTAACTCTTTCAAAAGTACATAAAAATGGTTGCCAGCAGGGGTGTACATGTAGATTTATTAAATACACCTTGTGCACCACCTAGGAAACAAATCTAGAACCCGACACTCGAAATTTTTGCTCTGTTACAATCGTACCCTGTTACAATTGACCCCACTCTCCCCTACTGACTAACTAAACTTGACTGACTAAACTTGCCTGCAGTTTTATTTATATCAGTGGAGCGAACTCTAAATCAATTAGAAAATTCCATTTTTTAAATGTCTTTTCTGAACGATCTAATTGAAATGTTAGAAGGATTTCTAGGATAGGGGGCTAAAATTGCCTTTTCTACTAACTGTCTCAATTTCAGGACGATTGGACTCATGGTTCTTAAATTATTACACACGTAAGCTCTTTAATTTATTATTATAGATATTTATGTTTTTAAAATATATTTATAAAGTTCTCATATTCTTTTCAGCTATTAGTTTAATGTTTCAAACAGCATTAACATCTGAACATTAGTTGTCTGAAATTAGAAAGAAAGAAAAATAAATAATCAAGTCGATGAAAAATATTGTTCTGTGTAAAATGTATCACTTTGATAAAATGATAATTATTCCACATTATTTAATTTAAAACATATGAATATGCGCAAGTTAAGAAACATGTAAAGAATTTTCTGACAGATTTATTTATTACTTATTCTAAAAAATACAAATAAATCGTAATCCCTTAATTTCTTTAATACGAAGACGAATATTTCAAATAAAATTAAATCAAATCATAGAGTATTTTGAAAGAAAAAAAGTATTATCCTCGAATTTGAAAATAAAAAAAAGCAATAATAGCAGGTAAAATGATAAACTGAAATAGAATTGCTTTACGAAAACTACTTGATATCAATGCCACAAAATTATTCTTTCATTTAAAAATGATAGATAGCTTTTCTTTTCCAAAATTACATCGTTTTAGTGTCAGTAAAAATGAAAAATTGGAAAAAGTGGGAGCTCAAAGTTTATTAAAGTTGGCATCGAATTCCTGTTGGGAAATTATTATGTCATTACCCCTTAAGTTTTTTACTCGTTTTTCGACTTAGCTTGCTTGTATTTTTTACTTATTTTTATGCTTTATTTTTGAAGTTTCAGTGCAGTTATATTTTGGGGCTTTCATGTTAATTAAATACACAAACGATGTTATTTCAGTTAAAGCATAAGAAGTTTTATGTTTATTAGATTATTGATAAAAAAATTATCACAAATAAAAAATAACATTTTAAGTTCCTTTTAAAACCTTTCTGAAAGGAATAAATAGAAGAACATATCAAATATATAATATGACTATATGACAAATAGAATAAAAGAGACAGAATAGAATTTATTCTAAGAGCGGAGATAGGAAAAATGTCTTACCAATAAAGTATGTTTAAGTAGTAAAGAAATAAACACCTTACAAACATACTGATGTGTACAGTGAGTCAAAAAAAAAGAAAGAAAAAAAAAACGGACCACCTTGAGTAACTTTTGATCTATTCATCGGATTTTCACGTTCTAGGACTCTATCTTAATGGCTCGAGGAGGTAACCTCAAATATGTTAATTAGTTAGTGATGACGATCTTTAAAGTGACGAAATCACACACAAAAGCGTTCTCTGAAAAGAAAACATTCCTTTTTTTCGACGGATTCGGATTTCTGACTCCCAAAATATAGGGGGTAGCCGCAATCTGGGATATATGGTACCCATAGTTTGGGAAGGAGAGCGATCCAAAGTTTGGACCCCTAATGCTAATTTTATTTTTTACCTATTTCGCCATATCTCGAGTACTTTTAAAGTGAACTGAAAAATTTCTGCTCACAATTATGAAACTTGTTTATCCAAAAATATTTCTATGAAAACCTTTTCGTAAATATTTACGATTTTTGTTTATTATTTTATTTAGTAACAGCAGTAAAACTTTTGAATTGTGAAGTATCTAGTTTTACATGGCAAGATGCAAAATTTGAGCGAAGTCGATTAAATAGTTCCTGAGAAATCAAATTTTAACTAGACGACTTTTTAAAAATTCCATCAGTAGATCAAAAGTTATTCAGGGTGGTCTGTTTTTTATTTTGTGCATTGTACCTCAAATAATTAAAATCAGCATGAATGTAAATTTTTAGTTTTAAACATTTTAAAATGATTTTAAATAATAGCTCTAAATATAACATTCCATGCTTTGTATGCTGAATGAATAAAATATTCAAATTCAATGATATGGATAATTTTTTATGGTTTCAAAAACACGCAGACATCAAAAATGGAGTTTGTTTGACACTAAAACTTCCAAATAATATATTGAACAGATTTTTTATTAAAACTTAAAATGATGTAACGATTTAATGAGTTAAGTTATTAAATCGTAATTTGGTGCAGAGATTTTTTTTTACTTCTAAAATCATTGGAAGAAAAAAATATTATGTAGCATTAACACTTTACTTTGTGCTCTAACCATTGATTTCATTTAAGTGAGAATAAATAATAATAGAAATAAACCTTTAGCAAACTTTCGTCAATGGATCTCAAGAATATTTATTGCAATTTAAATAATTGTGTTTAATTAAAAGTAACATATTCTTGCAATTTAAAAAAAACAAAAAAAAAAACATATGTGTTGTATGACTTGAGCCTTATTCATAGATTTTTCTTTTTACCGAGAATAAGAAAAATAAACCAGGGCTATAAAAAAGCCGGTCTTTTCTGAAAAGTCAGTTTTTGTAATAAAAAATCCCCAGCTTTTATTTAAAAAAGCCGGGGTTATTAGCTTTTGTTATTTTCTATTTTATTATTCACTGCTAACTTACCCTGTCTTGTTCCAAAATATCTCAGGTGTACTTTAAATTATTCCATAATAAACATTTTTCATACATTGTGCTAAATCTTATCAGGTGTTTTCGATGAAACTTTAAGATTTGTTCAAAGCAAAAATATAATTATTTTGGTTGTAAAAGTTAAAAAATTGGTTATTATACTTTCTGGTAGCTAAGAATTATTTTTCCTTACGCTTCTGAAATTTACAGCTGATTCTAAGGCTGGGATAGCCTGATTGGTAGGAAGTTAGGTCCATGTCCAAGAGGTCGTGAGTTTATCCTTGCCGGCCGAAGACTCCCCGTGTAGTAAATTGAGACCGGTACACGCTAAATTGGTCGGGTTACAAAGTCCTCCATGTTCTCATAACAAATTATACCTCAGGGTGTTCTCTGCCTTAAATTCACTTGGTTTTACCAAGCAAGCCTGCTGGTTGACAATGGCATTAGAAGCAACAACAGTAACAAAGCTAATTCTTCAAAAGTGCACAACTTCCGTTCCATATAGCTATTCATCTAACGTATTTAATTAATATTATTGTTATTTTAAATTATCTCAGGGCTTGCCAAAAAAAGCCCATTGGCTCTTTTGGTTTCACTTAAATCCGGCAACTTCTAAATGAACGTTCATATTAGTATCGTATAAAAGTTTACAAAAGGTTTATAGAAAATCCAAAACAGTTTTGGTACTAAAATTTTTAAAATTCTGATTGATTATATTGATAGAAATTTGACTTTTTAAGTCATTTGATAAAAAATTTTATTTCGCAACTTGCGCCCTCTAATCAATAATTTTATTTCAGCGTAAAAGAGGTAAAATCAATTTCCTAATACAGAATATTTATTAAAATTTTGACAAAAAGTGATTATTTGTTAAATATTCGTTCGATTATGTAGAATCATAGAATTTTACACTTAATGACCATTAAAAAAATTTATTATATAATTTGTGCACTAACACATTGATTTTCTTCCACCAAGAAAAAACAAAATCCTTATTAACATTTTGCATTTTACAAAGTATTTATAATCATCTAGAACAATTTTATTTATTTATAAACATATGGATTATATTAGTAATTTATGAACATCTAGAATAATATAAGTTAATATACGAACTTTTGTCCGTAGATGCTTTGCTTCCGAAACTATTAAATAAAATAAATTGCGTTATGAGATTTGTGCTGTAACTGAATCTTTTTTATAATATCACGTAAAGGTATATGGAATATTTTTTATAAAATTATAAACAATTTGACATCGTGCATCATTAAATCTTTATTTCATTCTAGGCATCAAAGCTTTACTTCTAAAACAGTTCCATAAAAAAGTTGTTTTGAGACTCGTGTTTCAGCCACTAACTTTATTCCACTGAGAAAGAGACGAAATAAATCTTCATTACAATTTTGCGTAAGAGTTTTCACCTAATTACATTCTTTGGCTTCTTGTAATGACTTCCTTGTTAGTAAACTCATTTTCTGCGTTAATCCTATTTTACTGAAACTGAATTAAAAAGAAACGATTCGAAATTTTAGATTTGTTAGGAAACAGTGTGTGGTAACTAGTTTTAAGAATCACTCGAATCGTAGTTACTTTCAAATTCATTGACCAAAGCTTGAAAACTTAAGCTTTCTAATGTATTATTTTGTTTCTGAATATAGCCTATGAATTTAATTGGACTTTTGTTTAAACTTGAATTTTTACGTCATAGTTAATTGGCGTTGTGTCGTACTTTTTCGAAAAAATTCATTTTCACAATTCTTTCAGTCTTTCAAATTTTAAGTGCAGTTTAGTGAAAGGTTTACGATGATATATGAGATAAATAAATAATGGGATAAATAAATGCTAAATTACGGGTGTTTTCTAAAGCAACGAGACGAATTTTTTATGACATTGAATATTATTCTTTTGATTCTGGAAAAAATATTGCCGGTAAAAATAATTCTATTCCTATTTTGACGCTAGTAAATTGTTTTATTATTTAATTCCCTTTAAGTATGACTGTTTTTTTTCTTCAAAATTTATAATTAACACAAATTGTAGAAAGGGTGAAGGGAAAAAATGGAACAACCTGAATAATTTTTTATCTAATAAACGGGTTTTCACGTCCTAGGACTTATTCTTAATAGCTCAAGGGGTGACTTTAAATATAAAACATAGTTTTTTTAAATTGGAATTTCTGACCCCAAAATATAGGGGGTAGCCGCAATCTGGGAAATATGGTCCCAATAGTTTGGTCAGGAGAGACCTCCAAAGTTTGTACTCCTTAATGTTTATCTTGATCTTTTCATATTTCGCTATATTTCGAGAACTTCTTAAATGAATTGAAAAACTTTTACACACAATTTTAAAATTCAATTATTTAAGGATAATTCCATGTCAAAAAAAACTTTTAGTAAATATTTATTGTTTTTTTAAAATTTTATTTAAGAATGGTCGAAAAAATTTTTGAATTTTTCCTTAGGAAAATTTGCCATAGGTTTGCCATAAAAAAATGCCATAGGATATTCCTATGGGGTTTTGCCTATGGCAAAAGTTTTGCCATACACTTTTGCCATATACGTAAGGCAAAATTTTGCCATACATGTATGGCAAAAGTGTATGGCAAATTTTTGCCATAGGCAAAACCCCATAGGAATATCCTATGGCATTTTTTTGTATGGCAAAATTTTGCCATAGGCAAAACCCCATAAGAATATTCTATGGCATTTATTTGTATGGCAAAATTTTGCCATAGGCAAAACCCCATAGGAATATCCTATGGCATATTTTTGTATGGCAAAATTTTACCATAGGCAAAACCCCATAGGGATATCCCATGGCATTTTTTTATATGGCAAATTTTTGCCATAAACTAAGATGTGCTACAGTTTATGAAGAAATATTTTTCCATAGGTTAAGGTACACCTTTGCCATACAGCTATGGCAACATTTCTCGTTGATATTTTACCATACGTCAAAAAATAATTACTTACAAGAATCTTTCGCAATGGATATTAAAAATGCAAAACTTAATAATTGCAGTATAAATATATATCCAGAAAGCTGTTTTTAAAATTTATTTGATAACCTTCTCCTGTTTTACTTGCAGAATCATTTTTGTTATGCTCTTCTTATTCAAAAAAATTTCAAACGGTTAATACTAACCGTTAGAAAATGGGTCCGGTGGTCGGAGCGAGTGGGGAAAATATTGATGTTGACTAGGAACAAAATATATTGAGTACAGGCAACCAATATTTGTTAAAGCTGTAAAAAACAACAAAATAGAACGTGGGTCCGGAGGTCGGAGCGAATGTAAAAAACGCTAATTTGATTGATGGGTATCATAATTAGTTAGATAAGCGTCAGATATTAGAGGAACCTAAGAGAAAGCGAAGTAAAATAATGGTCCGATGGTCGGAGCGAGTATAAATTTTTTTTAAATTTTGATATGTGATACTAAGCTAAAAATTAAACAGACTACTAAAACAATAAAATACTATGAAAACTCAAAAGATAAAGAGTGGGGCCGGTAGTCGAAGCGAAATTAGTTTAAAATAGATCAAACGGGACAAAAGCCGAATATGTAACTGTGTAACCAGTGGTGGCAAGTGAACAAAATTTTATCTATAAAAAAGATGGTATTAGGCTATGAAAAGCTAAGAATAGCAAACAGGTTAAATTAGTTTATCCCCTATTAGAGAGGGACATAAAACTCAAAAAATTTATGTTGAGTGACGTTAAGTACAGTTAGAAAAGAGAACGCAATATAGAAACATTGGTAAATACAAAACTTGTTTAAGACATGATTAAAATAGGTAAAATTACTAATTGCTATTGACAAATTGACACTTGGTCGGGATAGTAAATAAAAATTAATTAGGTATAGGGAATCGCCATGACGAAAAAGTTGTAAGCTTAAGGAAAGATTAAATTGTTGAAAAGCATTTTTAGTAACAGCAACAAATGATTTGGCCGGGGACTCTCCCGTTGATGATATTGAAGCAAAAAAATTGTCAAACAGTAATCCAGCAAATCTAGTTAAGTGATGACCCTAAGTTATGTATAAATATGCAACAGAACATTGTACAAATTTATGTGGATACTTAAGAAATATTAGTTGTAAGATAGTAAAACACAGAGACATGATAAATAAACAATTTAATGGCAAGCAAAAATTAAACACCAAATAGAAATATAAAGCCCTAACATATGTAAGATAATGTAAAAAAGCATTGCAAGAACCCAAGTGGAATTAAAATAAAAAACTAATGAGAATGTAAACACTGACTTTGATATTGATATATGACAGCAATAAAATGAAATTGTCACCGAACAAGTTAAAAGAATTAAAAAATTTTAATTATTAAGGAAATGATGGATCTGGCTTAATGATAAGCACTTAACTGCGTTTTTCATCATGAGATTGTTTACAAATTGCTATGGGGAATAGAACACCATTAATAATGGAAAAGTGATGTGACTTTAAAAATTTATATAAAATCAGAAGGAGGGGATAAAATAAAAAGCAAGATGTCGTTTAATCAGAAACAGTTGGGAAAAAGAAATATAAAAATTTTAGATAAAAATATAAACTGCAAGATATTAATTAAAGTTGTAACGTATCAAGCTATATTAAGAAACAGTTCTATGTTTTATTAAAAAAACGTTTATTTCACACCACAACACATACAGTAACAAATATAAAGTACCCGAAACGGGATAGGGAAAAGATCATAAAACAACAAGAAAAACCCGTAACGGGATGTAAGGAAACTCACCCGTAGCGGGATAATATTATAAAACAAACTAGATAAAGTGCCCGTAACGAGATATATGAGAACCTAAATTCCACACAAAACTAATTCTAAAAAATCAACTGGTGTTCTAATTTTATCGTCTGCTTTTATTTTTTTAAATTTATCTCTTTATATGCTTATTTTATTTATGCTTTTGCCAGCCAGTTACTTTTTTAATATTTTTACTTTTATTCATGCTTTTGCAAACCAATTATCTTTCTTATATTTTCATCCTTTTATAAAGTGTACAGAGTCAGCGTTAACAAACGGCAAAATTTAACATAGCGAAAACCTATACCCAATCGCGACATATTTTGAAAAGATACAAATAATAAAAGTACCAGACCACTGGAAATTAGAAACTTAATAAATTCAGATAGATAATCACATAGACGTTTGCAACAAAATGATTTTGCCCAAGAATGAGATCGAAAAAATTTTAAAGTAGCCAAAGTTAGCGAAAGATTCCACTTGTAGTGGATGACACGTTAATATGGCGGTCTGATACTCTAAGCCTAAATCAATGGAACATCGAACTTCAAACACTCAATAAGAAAATTAGCTACCTGGAGGCAAGAAAAGACTCACCTGGAATGCCTTGTGGGATTACAAGTTGAATTTAATTAACTTCGGGGTGAAAAAAATGGATATTTATTTCTTTTAGAAGATGTTTTTGAGGACTCCATAGGAGTTGTTGTTTCGTTGGTGGGGATCTAGATCAGCTTTTCCCTATGGTATACTGCCATACAAATCTTGATGGCTACCATTGGCCTATGGTATACTGCCATACAAATTTCTATGGTTGCCATAGGCCAATGGTGATGTGCCATACAAATCCTTATGGTTTCCATTGGCGTATGGTATACTGCCATAGAAGTGTTTATGGTTACCATTGCCCTATGGTATACTGCCTTACAAATTTCTATGGTTGCCATAGGAGAATGGTGACGTGCCATATAAATGCCAAACAGGTCTCTATGGTTACCATTGGGCTATGGTATCTTGCCATACAAATTTCTATGGTAGCCATAGGCTTATGGGGTTTTGCCATACAAATCTCTATGGTAACCATAGGCGTATGGTATCTTGCCATACAAATTTCTATGGTAGCCATAGGTTGCCATAGATTACCATAGGCTCCTCTATGGCAAATTTTCCTAAGGGTTATGAATTTTTTTTTTAATGGCGGGCACTTGGGATGTATTGTCCCATTGGCCTTTTAATGCCAGAACTGCTACTCTCTTCTTGTTACCCAGTGGTAGCGAAGCCACGGCGGTGGAGCAGCGTCGCCCACGCCACATAACCACAAACCCGTTTATAGGGTGGGTCACATTCACACAATCACACAAAGGAGAACGGACATAGAACACAGAGTGAAAGAGACATCCATGCCCTGAGCAGGATTCGAACCCGCAACCATCAGCTCCGCAGTCAGGCACACTAACCACTCGGCCACCTGGTCGGCTTTTTTTCATGATAAATAATTTTTTTCATAATTTTAATGAATATATGGTAAAATACAAAATTTGAGCAAAATCGGATGAATGGTTCCCAAAACATTGAACTTCATAAAAGTGAGGTATTTAAAATTTGTTCTCCTGACCAAACTATGGGGACTATCTTTCCCAGATTGGGGATTATTCCTATATTTTGGGAGTCATAAACCTGATTCGGTCGAAAAAAAAGTATTTATTCAGAGAAAGTATGCTTTTGTGCCTGATTTCGTAACTTAAATAATCATCTGCACTTATTAATTAGCATAATTAAGGTCACCCCTTTGAGCCATAAAGATTGAGTCCTAGGACGATCGGATCATTGGTTCAAAAGTTATTTAGGTAGTCCGTTTTTTTTTTTTGACGCACTGTACATGAATGACCTTTATATTTTCAAAATACTTGTTAAAAGTCAGGAAATAAATTAAGAGAAGGAAAAGAAAAACGTATTTGTAAGATGTAATAGCAGAAAGTCATAAAAAGGATGTTATTTCTTTCTCTAGGAAAAAAAAAATTTCTTAGAAACATTTAAGACAAATAAGGAAAAGTTATTTTTATAAAGAAAATAATTTCATAAATAAATCATAGTAAATAAGGTAATCTTTAATTTTTTTCCCTTTAAATGATGAACCAAGATGGATTCTTGAATGATAATAAGTTCCAAATCCATAACCCAGTCAGGTCCTCGCAACAAAAATAGCACAGACTTCGGAAAAAAATTTTATTAATAAAAATCATTAAATACTACCAAAAATTCAAAAGATGGACTGTTTATATTGATGATAATATTCAAAACAAATAAACCTCGTTGCCATTTTTATTTCGATATTAAAAAATAACCTTGCTGGTAGGGTGCTGGGCCCATGTCCGAGAGGTGGGGAGTCCAATACCCGTTGGCTAAAGACTCTCTGTGGACAAAAGGGTGACTGAAGCGCTCTACTCTTGTAATGCTTTTAGCTATTGAATGCAAACATATGAAATTCCTCTCCTATTTAAAAAACTGCTATTTGAAAAACATGACTTTTTATCTGTCGTTTAATTTAAAAGATTCGAGTTAAAAAAATTGTAAATATTTTCAAACAACAAAAATGATCAATTTCATTTTTTTTTGTATTTTATTCTTTATAGTACTCTACATACAGTGATATAAAAGATTTAATAGGGAATAATTGTAATCAAATAAATTATTATTTTTTCTAAATTTTTTTTAATTATAATTATATATAAAAGAAATATAAAAAAGAATTATAAAAATTATTTTATTAAGTAAAATATATTTTATGATTTTGATTTTTAAATTTTTCAGTTGTAATCAAAGGTAACATAATAAATAGTAATAAAAAATAATATAAAAATTAAAAAAAAAAATGACGCGTTAAATCTTTTAAATTAATTTTGATGAACTTATAACTTAAAAATATTTCAATTTTTCTCAGTACAACTTGCAAATTATTTAATGTGTAGAATGTGTGTGCATTAAAATTTGCTGTTTGAAAAATCAAAATTCGCATTTTTTTTCATATCAGAAGATTAAAAAAAACTTTAATAAAATTAAATCCGCGATGAAATTAACTATTCCTTTTTATTCAATTAACGTGGACTTATTTAAGCGTGATCGCGAATTTTGTCTAAATAAAATAACATTAAATTTGGGCAAACAAAATATGAAAGTAATTTTGCAAAAAATTTAGTAAAAATAAGAAAGAGTAAGAGAGAAAGAAACGAAAAGCAAACTGTCCTTCGTCGTGTTTTGAAATATTGATAAAGTCATTAGGGTGGATTTTATTAGATTTTGACCACAGCATTTTACATAAATCTCTTGTACAAAATTCTCTTTAATTCCCTAAAACACTAGCTACATGAAATATGCATTAGTTTATTTGATAATACTCTTATTGTCTTAGTTTATCATTAGCATTTTTATTGCCTTATTTTGTTTAACATGAAACTAATATGCCGTATAAATTTGTCTTATTTTATTCAATAAAACTCTAATTGCTCAGTTTAATTTAATAAGAAAGTAATTTATTCGATAACAAAAATTGAAAACAGAAAACTATTGAGAAAATTATGATTTATTTAATAGTAAGCTAAAGCGAATTCTTTTTTCTCCCTTTGAAGTATTAATTATCTTAATGAAACAAGAAAAAGGTGTTTTTAGTTAAAAATTAAACAAAAAGTTAGCAAAAGTGCATTTAGTACACATTACCGCACATTAGTAAACATTACCGTACATTTAGTACGCATTCACAATACGTTTAGATAGTTAGTTACAAAATAAATTATTGTGAAGAATTTGAAAGCGAATTTTACAATATTCTTTTTTAGAAATTCGAATGAAGAATTTTTCTCTATTTTAACATTCGGTGAAGTTGTAATAGAGAAATATAAAATAATATTGTATTTTAAAACTATAAATATACTCATTTTGATTTCTTTCCAATAATGTTTAAAACGTTCTAGAAATGAAACTGGAAATTTATCGTTGAAATGAACTTACTGAAACATTTTACAATAAAATCGAATTAGGCTGCTTACAACTCGAGCATTATTTTAATGCTCATTAAGTAATTCAGGTAGCGATGGTGCAACTAAATAAGCACGCACGCCATCCTGTTATTTCATTAATAGCTTAAAGCATTCCTCTTTGTAGGGTGGAGCTTGAAGACCGAAGAACTGCAGTTTGCTGAAAATAGTGTCAATATTTATATTCTTTCATCATATATTGAAAGAGCGACTTCTATAAAGTGGATGCATTAAGCAAAATGCTGTTAGCAGCTTAGATGGAGGATAAACAAGTCCGTTAAGAAGCATCGTCTTAGTAATAAAAGTGTGTTCCATTAACTGCAACCGCCTTCGAGAGAAAAGAACACACAGTATTCTTCTTAACAAATGGAAAGACCAGAAAAAGAATACTGTTTATTATTCTTATTGTTCCTGAGTTGAGGACAATAAGATTTATACCGAGAAAATGTATAAATGTACTTTCCGTTTAAATAGTAAATATTTGGTACATGAAACTATAGTTAGAACATGTACTCCGTTATTAACTTGATACATGATGAATGTAAACTATTAAAATATTGCTTTCTACTCATATATTAAATACAATGTAAACTTTGACTTGAATATCTAATACAAAAATTGTGAAACTTTAAACCTAAAGCGATGCAAGCTTTAATTTCATTTCTTTGAATAATAATACTCGGTTCAATGAAAATTAAAATTTAAATGCTTCTTTAATATAAATTTGATATATACACAGCAAAAAATAACGGTATAAAGTACCGGTAACTTATGTGCATCATACGTACAATCCATTTTATTTCAACGGTAAGAATGGATTATTCTTACCGTGAAATATTATATCCTAGTATTTATTTTTGAAGTCATATTTGTTTAGTTAGACTGATTCAGTGATTTTTATGGTAATTGTCACCGTAAAATTACGATTAATCTGATTTTTTGTTTTGCAACATGTACCAAAAAGAAAGGATTTTACTGTAAAAAGAAAAAAAACCCTGAGTGCTGATTCTTTTTACCTTAATTTGATTTGGAAATTTTAGCAATGCATGTTTTGGTGCAATGAAAAATGTACTTAAAATAATTTGCATTATGAATTGGTACTTTAAACTTGGTACAAAAGTTAGTTTTAATTTGAATTTTTTGTTCTGTAAATGTAATATTCCGATCATTTCAGAGCGAGGAGAGGCCATCTGATGGAGAAAAGTAACTAACACAATTGATACTTATTTTTTTCTCGTCAGCATCATACTTCTTAATGGTGAAATATTTGATTTCTTACAAAAGAAAAAAAAATCACAATAATACGAATAATAACAATTTCTTTTTTTGTGTGCAAAATAACTGAATTATTTTTATCAAATATAATTCGACAAAAATTTAGTGAAATAATTACAACATCGTACAACGTATCGGATATAAGCCTTCACATTGAATATCTAATGGGATATCTACGAGTAACGTAGTGTGGATGCTACTGCGCATGCTCACGGAGCTCAAATGTAAACGGAATTGTCCCTAGCTTAGTTAGTGACATGATGAAATTTCCAATTCGATTGTAAACGAACTGTTTCCCTTACAAGTGGGGAATTATATAATATATAACTTTTAACAGTGAGCATGCGCAAAGCATCTGAGAGGTCACATGTCTGGGTATCAATGATCTTCTTTTTCGCGAAGTGCAAGGGATAATATAAAAAATTAGAGTTTTAACATTAAAAACTATGAATGCACTTTCTGCCATCTTTTATTATTTTCATTTTTAAGTCATTTTAATATTTAAAGATTATTTACATTCAAGCCCGTAAAACAATACTTTTTTTCACTTAAAAAACATTGCTGCCTTGCTGTTTCTCTATTATCTCACTGTTGCCATTCCATGAAACCGGTAGAGAAACTTTATGTTTTTTATACGATTTCAAGTTGTATCGATTATTGTTTGAGAAGCACTTGTATCCATGTTTTTTTCTTGTGATAGAGTCAAGTTTATGAGTTCCAACTGTTCTGGAAATATCAAGAATAAACATTGCATAATCAAAAAACCAAAAAAGCTTAATAGCGAAATTATAATAAAAAGATAAACAATTGCATAAACATTTTCCAGAAATCTTGGATATTGTTTTGAGATGATTGCGTTGAATGTACAATCAGGGATGAGGAGTTGGAGTCGAAGAAAATTTTGTAGCAGTCGGCTTTGGAGCCAGAAATAGTTGTTGAACTCTGAATCCGGCTAATTAAAAGCATGGTTTTATAGTTTAAGAAATGAAATGAATTTGATTATCTTATGTAGATTATTTAGAAAATACTTACAACTACTCATGTGAACAAAATATTACTCAAATGAGCATTGTGACAACGATTTAAATTATGACTTATTTCAAATTTAATTTATCACAGTTTATTGGTTTTGAGCGCTTGTTTGATAGAAATGTATTATTATTATTTTCATAACTGTCGTTGAACAGCCGACCAAATTTTAAGTGTACCACTACTAGTATTCAACTCCGTAGTCTTGTAATTTTGAACCAAAACCAGAAGACAAGGGAACTCCTGGATCAAGTTTTGGGAGAAATTTGTCTCCGCGGAGGAATTCTTGTTGCAACTAACCCGTATTTACGTTACGAAAACCTTGATTCGTCTACTTCTGGGGATATTTTTCATCAGCATTGAAGTTAGAAATGAATTATACATTTACTACGATACATTTTAAAGTTATTTATTATAATACCTGACGCCCGGTGGCTGAGCGGTAGCGCTTCGCGCTGTCGTGCCACAGGTCCCTGGTTCGATCCTCGGGCCGGGCAAGGTTCACTCAGCCTTTCATCCCTTCAGTGGGTCGATAAAATGAGTACCAAGCATGCTTGGGAACTAACACTGGGGGTTCCGCGTTCGGCTGACCACCTGACCGGAACATATGCTCCTGCACCCCAGAGCCCAAGGTCAAGAAAACTGAGATGGGCACAGTCGGCCTTGGCCCTCTTAATGGGCTGTCGCGCCACTGAGTTAGTTATTATAATACCTAAGTTGGGCATTATAATTAAAAAAGTTAATATGGAAAACAAATTATGAAAACGATAAACGGCATGAAAAATATTGTCATGAATGGTTAGTTATTTTTACTTAGGTAGGATTAGAAAATATGAGAAATGTCTAAATGCAATAACACATAAAATATGTTCTTGACATCTTGAATTTGAAAAATGAAATACAATTCCGTTTTGCATTTTAAAAGGAATGTTTCAATGATTTCATGTTTTCAAAATGGATTTCAACTTCCAAATCCTGTCAAAACAATTTCAGTAAACGAAAACATAACTATTGGAGGGAAAATGTCACGTTTAGAATAATAACTACCTTTTAAAAGCATTTTTATTCACCTTTATTGTAGCTAACAGAAAACAAAAAACTAAAATCAATATATTGAATAAATGTATTATGCTTTTTATTTGAGTAATTCGATACTAAACATTTTTTACGGCAAAAGCCGTTTAAAAAATATTTAAAAAACGTTTCGTCTCTTGTGATTGGTTTTCTGAAAAATACCAAAGTAATTGAATTGTTTACGCAACGAAATGACTTTTATTGTTGTTTTCAAACAATGGAGCAATCCAATTTCGATTTTTAATGGAAGTAAAAGGCAGTAAATTTATTTAAACATGGTGTTTAGATTATAAAAATATTTATGGTTTAAGAATAGTAGGGAGTTTGGATCTTGAAAAGAAGAAAAAAATTAATTTAAAGTAGTTTTTGCAGTTAAATGAATAGTAATTATACTTTCATTGTGAGAAAAAAAAATACCTTTAAAGCAGATTTATAAATTATAGAAAAATCTGCTTGTGATGTATTGAAGTAATATTTTATAAAATTACATTTATAATTTGATTTTAAAAGAATTGTCTATCAAACGTTTTTAGAAATCGGAAAGATTTATAACTATTCGATATCTAAAAGATTTTGATATTTAACACCGGATCACATATTTCTCAAAATCCACCTTCTAACAACTAAACAACATTGTTTAAACTATTCATCTTTCACTCTGCGAATAATGTCTTTTATTTCAATGTAAAGATCAAATTCTAGAAAATGTTAATTCTTGGAAAAAATGCACATTTCCAATTATTTTACAGGTGATTATATTTCTGTGGGGAAATATTGTTTGAGTTTAAAATAAACTTTGATTGTCTGCGATTCCACATTGAAATCAGAGAAAGGATTAAAATTGAAAAAAAAGTAGCAAAAAAATTTCAATCACAGGTTACCCATTTGCAAAATGCTTGTTGTCTAATTTTTTTTGGAAAAGCAGCTTATTATGTTTTCATCTTGGTCAGCTTTAACTGTCAATCCTGAACTGCTTGGTATATAATTTCGAAGACATATTTGAATGCAGCTAAGACACATTCTGCGTAATTTCTTTTGATGATTGAACAGACATTGATCAGCCAATCGAGATCAATATTAAAATTTTCGATTTGGTACAATGGTGTTTGAAGGAGATTGTAAGCTGCATCATACACCCGTTTCGGATTCACAAGTTCATACATGAAATGGGATTTGAAAGCTAGACTTGTATTCAATTTTACATGAATAGTGAATGAATCATTTATATTCTGCGGAAGACAGTCTACGGTCTCGTGGGAGTCATTGGGTACGTTGACAATGGATCCTTTTATCCCTAACCTGGTGATCAGCATCCAGGTCTCGTATTTGCATGAAAGTGGTTCGGAGAGCCTCCATTCGCTCTTCGGTATGATTCAACTCTGTCAACCACTTTGGAACTTTTCTGACAAACGGGCTTCACCCATGCGTTTGCGAACGGAATCCTTTCGTTTTTCCTTTTGTGTATAACGCTTAAGGTATTCCCGTCTACGGCTTTGGCCCCGTTCTTTGGCTTTGGTTTTTTTAGCCTCGGTAAGCTTAGGCCTAGGCATCGTTTTTTCTTGCTTCAACTCTAACCTTTGGGACCGTATCAATCAGTTTGGAAACCTATTCATTAGTGATATTCACCTGAATTAGTATTGAAAACGATCCAGTTTGAACTGTAGGTCAGAATTTCTGATTCTTAATTAAAACAATAATTACAAAAATATCGTTCAAATGATGAAATCCTCTTTTATTCACAACACAAGAAGTATTTATGGGATCTCTCTTGTCCCATATCTTAAAAATAAACTCACCAACCTAATGCATAACAAAAAAGTGAAAAAAAGAATTCTAAAAAAATTAAACAACAGCAGTCGCCATAGGAACGCATGCAATGACAACGCATGCGTACTGTTTACTACTACTCTTGAGCACAGTTGAAAAGTGTGATGACGTTCAAATAAGATGTGCATGCCATCAAACTCAAAACAAGATTCATTTTTCCAATGGGTAATAAAATTATAATACAGATACCTTAAGACAAAGCGACGTACTTATGGAAGGAGTGTCAATTTATAGCAGAAATACTGTAAGAGCAAAGGCAAGTCAACACTATACTCCTTAGCAAGTTAAGAAAAGACCATTGCAGTTTAGGATATAAGTAATCATCCGCGACTGCACATAGTTCCGTTTTATTTAGCTATCAAATTATGCTTTCAAAAACAATATTAAGGCTTTTAAAATTTAAAGAAATTTAGTTATAAACAAAAGTTTATAACTAAGTTTTTATAAGTTTTATAGCATAGTTTTTATAAGTTATATAAGTTTTATAGCAGTTTTTTATAAACAAAAAAAAAGGTCATGCTTCGTAGTTTCAAGAGTTGATCAAATTGATATTCGTTCGCGCTTGGAACTTGGCATCTATTTAGCGTGTACTTAGATGCAAACATGGTCTCTTCATAGGGACAATGGCTTTTTCTTAATTTGCGACAGAGTATAGTATATTGATCTTATTACTTGATTGAGCTATGAAGATGTCATAGAAAACCGTACTCAAAAGTTGAAAGAAACATCTGATGAAGATGCAGAACCGTTAGGGAAAACTAGAGTTTCTGCAATTAGGCGACAAAAAGTTCATAAATATATGAACTTTTGTTAAAACGAAATAAACATGAAATATATTTCAACACAGATTGAGAAACTGAAAGAGTAAATTCAGTTCGAAAAATTTCTAATTTCTAATTTCATCTAATTTCTCAGTTGAACTAAAACGATGGAATATCAAAGAATAGAAAGACAGCAATGGTTCAATTTACTGCCGATGTCTCGTCCAAAATATTAAATGCATAAATTTTATCCTGCTCATTTCAATTCAAAAGTAAGTATAATTTTCAACTCTTCATTTATTCATTAATAAAAATAATACAATAAAATGTAATGCAATAAAAGCAAAATCCGGTTACACTTCATTGTATGTCTCTTCCAGAAAATCGGTCATGACTTCAGAACATTTTCAACTTTAGTCGAGCCCTGATTGTACATACATTTTTACTCAAATAGGTATAGGAAAAATGTTCCTTTAGTAAAATATAAAAAGTACAAAAAAAAAAAATGATTGTGATAATTATTACTGAAAAAATTACTGTATATCAGATATTTTGGTTATATAACATATTAACATATTACATATTAACATATACTGGTAAAAGTGGATTTTACAGTAAAAAATACCAGAAACCTGAGTTTTCCGTAAATTCATACGGAAAACTTTTAAGGTGTGATTTTGAAAGGGTATGTGTAAAGGAAATTCGGATCTAGCTTCTATCGAGTGTTGAAAAATAGTTTATCTTCATACTTAACAAGCTCTTTTATCTTGAAAGTAGCATTCTAACTTCAAAGGTTAGGTAAGTATTTATGAGGGATTATAAAGGACATGGTGTTACAGTTGCAAAGGCAGTTTTCCATTTTTAAAGTCACATACAAGTGTTTATCCTAATACTTAACCAAGCTTTTTTGTTTTTCTACTGCATTCTACTTGATATTGAGTTATTCATGTCGCTTTATTTTGCTGAATAACCGGCGTTGAACAGCCAACCCAATTCCAAGTTTACATGTTCAACTCCCGTGGACTTGTAATTATGAACCCAATCAAGAAGACAAGAGAAAGTCTTGATCCAGCATTGGGACAAACCAGCCTTCGCGGAGGACTTTCTTGATGGAATTAACCCGCATTTGCGTTACATGGAGAGGGTCCGATGTCAGGGGGATTCAAACCCATGCACCATCTACCACTGAGGATATTTTACGTCAGTACTGTGACGTCAGTACTGTGACGGTTGATGCGAGCCGGGCAAAATTCGTACCTGGGATTCAAACCTAAATCACCTCATTGGGAGGAGGACGCTCTGAGCCACCAAGCCTCATCTGGCCACCTCTGAGCCACCACGGCTTTATTAAGATTATGGTGCTCGACTATAAAATGTCGTGTTTCATTTGGTGTAAACATTTTTAAAGTTCATATCTTAATCGAGTGCAAATCGTCTGTTATAAAATTGCTTAATTCGATACTTAACCCTTCTTTCCCTTATACTTAAATTCATTTGTCTTATTAATAATTATAAAAGTTGAATTTAATTATTAAGATTAGACAGGTATTTATGATGCATTATTTAAGTTAAATGGAGTTACAGTCTCAAAAGCAGTGATCCATTTTGAAAAATTATCTTTTTAAGAACCACATGTGTGAATTCACTGGTGATAAAAAGAAAAGAAAAAAAACGTATTCTTGAAGCATTACTTCAGGATTATTTGTAAGAAAATGCATAATATGAAAAAAATTTATGAAATTAAATTTTAATTAGTTATAAAAACAGGCACTAATATTTTTATTCGAATATATATTATTCGCGAATTCCTCCAACATTTCAAAACTTTCTAAAGTCCTTTCATAGGAGAAAAAAACAAATTCATCAGAATAATGGACCAGGAATTTTTCCTGAGGAAAACAGATTTTCAAAAGGTGATGATAAAAGATGCTTCCAAGAAAGACAACAAAGATGAAAAGACATCGTAGTTGACGAAGATAAATTAATCTTTCAGTTGAGAAATATTTAAACTGATTTAATTTTAAAATAACTCAAATCTCGGAAATTTGTTAGTAGAATTACGAAATAAATTAGCGCTTAAAAATGCTATTGATTTCAATAAATATAGAATTATTTTATTAATCCTTATTGTTATTCAGTAATAAAAATGGTCTCATGTAAACATTAAGAAATTTGAATTTTTAGGGAGAAAAAATTAATAGTAATTTTTTCAATGAGTTGCAGTTTTTTTCAATGTAATTTAGTTGCAATTAGTTGTAATTTTATGTATTAATTTATTAACGCGATTGTTTAATGTATTTTATAAAATGATGTTAAAAATTGTCGATAAGTTACATTTATAAATGGCCTAGATTTAAATCAAAATTTGCCATGCAAAATAGCTTTATTTACCATTTACAAAATGGCTATATTAACCATGTAATATAATTGATGACCATTAAAATGATATACACTAACCATTACATGTTTTCAGGCATAGTTTTCAATTTAAATATCAGAATTTTGCCAAATAATGCGCTGCAAGGGTAAGTACCATTAGTTAGCACTTAATATAACTTATTTTAACTTGACTTAATGTGATACTTAATTTGACTTAATATAATACTTGTGAATTTAGCTTGAAGTACTTTTGTTATTTTTTGTTATTGCTGAATTCTAAATCATGCCTCAAAGGATCTATACTTAGAGAATATATGTTTTTTCACATAATTATGTAATTTTGTGTAAGATTGTATAACTTTTATGTAATTGCATAATGTTTTTGTGCTAATTTCTTATAAAAGTTAATAATTTAATATACTCAATGATGCTTTTTCTTGCAGTTACAATTTCAGTATGAAATAACAACATGGAAGCAGTTAAATACCATAAAAATTAAATTCCTAAATTTTATAATTTTTAACACTATTGGATGAATTATAAATATCTATATATACATATATTTTGCTTAAAAAATCAGTACTATGTTGAGATAAATTGAAATATTCACAATAATTGTTGCAAAATTTTTGAGCTCTAAACATTTCTTTCTCTTCCTTTTTTTTAAAAAAAAATTGCTAGAGCATTGAAATTTACATAACAATTTATTTAATTGTTTATTTAATGTAATTTTCAATTGTTTATATCATTTAATGAAAATTACATTAAATGTTGTTGAAAATTACAACAATTAATGTAATTTATTGTTATAAAATTTAATGCAATTGTTAATTTAAAAGTCATCATAAATATTTTCTTAAATTAAATTTTTTAACAATACAAAAAGACCTGCAATAAAAACATAATTATTAATTAATGAGAATTGTACATCGAAAATATTTGTGAAGAAAAATATAGTTTTATTATTACAAAAATTGTAAATTTATCTACTATTATTAACATAATTTTGCAATTTCCCGTTAATAAAAATAAATAAATAAAAAATAAATAAGGATTGGCATTTATTTCTTTTTTGATAAACATTGAAACGAATATTAATTTCGCTTTGAAGTTGAATTTGAAAGCTAAGCTCCTTGAACTTTAAACTTTAAAGAAAATGTAAGGAAGTAAGGTTTGAAGATTTAATTCTTTGCCTTTTCAAAACGTAGTGACTACTCGTATGATTTGAAAAATATTCTAAAATTAGCTACGGCTGTATTGCTCGTATATTAGATAGCATATTGTAGTTTTAGTATAAGTTTTTACTATTTTTTCAGCATCATTGTATTGTCCTTTAGAACTTATAGACATATAATGATTGTTTAAAGTTGTTATTTCAGTCCGAAAACATTAAATTTTTGTTTAAATCTACATTTCTCTTTTGTAAATCGATTCCAAGAGAAAATATGTTGATATTTCCAAATTTATTTTATTTTTGCTATAGCATTATTTCTTTTTTTATTACGATTAGCACAACATTTTGAACAAATAAACTTGCTGATTAAAAGTATCGTTTTGCGAATTCATGCTTACTTTTAAAAACCGTATGTACTGTATAATTCTGAGGATATTTCACTGAATCTTACAATTACATACAATCATGTAATTTTCTACATAAATAATAACAAAAACTGTTGTGTGTTTTGAATAATTTCACCGTTAGAGTAATAAAATAAAATTAGGTAAACTAAAATGTCATGTAACAGAAATTGTGCTTGTCAGAAACAATTTAAAAATCAAAGAAACTAGACACAACACTAAATATATATTAATGAAAACGAGTATTTCATTTTATAACCGTCTTGGAAAATCTGACCCAATTTCGGGTTTACGACTACCAATGTTCAACTCCGTAGCCTTGTAATTTTGAACCCAATACGGAAGACAAGGGAACTCCTGGATTGAGTATTGCGCTAAATTTGCCTTCGTAGAGGACTTTTTGTGAAACTAACTCGCATTTGCGTTACATTGAGGGGAAAACCATGAAACTCTCCCACGGTTAGCCTGATGCCTCTAACTCATGATCCGTCTGCCATTGCGGTTATTTTATATCAGAACTGTGGTCGGTGTGAGCCAGGTGTGGAATTCGTATCGCAGCCATCGCTGGGATTCGAACCCGGTTCACTTCATTGGGAGGCAAACGCTCTATCCCCTGAGGCAACCCAGTATAGTAAGATGACATTGGAACTTTTATCTCGATAATAATTCTGGAAATATCGATATGATAGTATTCAGTATTTATCATTCGCTAATGCTCGCTAATGATTGTGCTCTTATCGTTTTTTATAATTATAGTGATCGATACTAGTCCCAACATCATTTTATCCGATATTTTCTTGTTATTGATAATGCTTGTGATAATATCGCTGCCTATAAATATCACAGCTTCCATATTTATCATAAGACATGATATTAGTCATACGTAGTGATAATAATTTTTAAAACATTGATTTTGTTTAATTTCTAAAATACTAAAATTTTACGATATAAAGCTCATCGCTGCAAAACATGTTTAATTTTAGAACCTTAAAGCATGTGACAGAGAAATTATAATTCGTGTCGAAATATATTTCCCAATTGGATATTTGCAAGTGACGTCATGCGTGGATCAGCCAAGCAAGTTCGATTCACTCGCGTGACGTCACTTGATGTTATCCAATTAAATTTGATCCGAGAATTGCTTAATCGTTATAATAAACCCAATCCTTTTAGTTCTAAAGTTACCTCGCTTCTCCCAATCATGGGATTAGACACGATCATGTGATTAGTGGCTTACACCAAATTAAAACTAAATTTATCGAAACAAAACAATTTTAAGATTATAATATTTCAATAATTATTAGTTTTTGACTCTGAAAAATATCGGCGAACTGCCTAACCGGACTGTGTAGGGGTCAGGGAACGGACTTAGCATCAGAAGGGTTCTGGGTTCGAATCCCGGGTAAGACATGGATGATGTTTCAATCTCTGTACTATCTCTCCTTACTGTGGGAGAAACGTTGTTCACTTAATATGGTGTTCCTGAAAGAGTGACCAATAAATCTGCCCGGTGAATGCATGAATTGACGAAATGTTAATACAGATCAGCTTTGGAAATAATGTTTAATACGTTTTTTAATGGACATCATACTTGCTTATTTTATTAATTTAGTTTTTTTTTCGTACTTGATAAAGTATTCTTATGCTTGATTTATGGTACTTGATTTTTGGATATTTGCTTTTGCCTCCCTTTCTTTGCTTAAAGCAATTATCTCTTCATATGGAAGCGTTACGAATAATTAAAATTGTTTTTTTATCAGGATACTAAAATGAAAAATAAATGCAAATTATTTTATCAATTCAATATGGCTGCGTTTTTAAAAATGGTAGAAAAATATAAACGAGAAAAATATCACAAATCCAGATGTATACCTAATAATGTGTCAAAACCTAATAATAATATTACTTCCAACCGTGTTAATTCTATGAAAAAAATATGTAAATTACTTTTTTCTTGTAAAGAACATATTTTATCGGAAAAGGTTTTGTCATAAATGATATATTACACGAAAAAGCGGGAGAGAGAGTTCTTTTTTAATGAGGCTTTTCAGACAAACGGCAGAAACAATGAGTGCAACAAGGAATGTCAATTACAGAGGTAAGAAAATATCTGATAATAAATTTTTTCACTAAAGAAAGAGTTTTATTAATGTTTATTTGCTGTTTTTTATAAAGATAATTTCTTTATTTTGTTACAACAGTTATCTTGATTGCCAGTAAGTGATAAATTATGTCTTCAACAGTAAATGAAAAAAAAAAGTATGTAGAAATTTTTTGGTTTTTATAACTACAGAAAAAACTGGCTGAAACGTACATTTAATGAACAGTTTAAAAATTAATTTTTTTCAGTGACAGTTTTGCATAATCGAACTAAGTTTTTTTTTCAGTGGCAGTTTTGTTGTCAGTTTTTACTTTTACTTTTTAAAAATTTTGATTAAAAACTTCTAAAATGTTCCAAAAGTGAATGTCAATTTGAAAAGCGAAACGATGCTCAAATGTACAGTTTTATGCTTTCTGCAATAAAAATGGAAAATTGGTCTCGACATCTTTGAAAATTAGTTACAAAACTCGTTAACAGATGGAACTGCTAACTGAATTAGGTGTAATAATGTTTTCAAAAGTACTGAAGTAACAAAAATAACTGAATTAACTATAATAATGTATTTTTTTAAAATTTCCAGCTACAAAGTGAAGTAATATGGTGATGAAATTAACAGCCGCCCTTCATTAATATTTCTGGAATAGTCTGACATGCAACATGGAACGTAATTTTAAAGAAGAAGCACCATTTTTCGGTTAACTTTAAAACTAGTTTCGAAACTTAATGAGAGTAAATAATCTAGTTTAAGCAAAAGACAGCAAAAAGTACTTTCATTCAGATTTTCTTCATTTAGTCTTTCAAAATGTCGGTCATTTTTAGAACACCCGGTTATAACACAAAAATTAAGACGGGATAATATGATATGATAGTTAGAATAAGAATTTAAGGCTAATTATCCAGGGTTTTAAATATAAATTATCGTTTCAAACACACTTATTATTCAAATAAAATTCGAATGTTTGACTTCATTTTAAATGATGTATTAGCTAATTTGAATTTGAATTTTTTGATAACTTCTTTCTTTTTTTCCTTTTTTTGTCCAAACTAACAATATAACATTAGATTTTTCTGATTGTTAGTAAAAAACACACAATTCTTATTCTTTCTTAGTTAAAACTGAAAATAAAATCTAGATTAATTAAAGTCAACAATGGATAGATTAAATAATTTTAAAGACTCATAAATATTAGTTTAAGAAATAAAAAAATTAAGATTTTTACTATATCTTAGCTATGCAAAAAAACTGTTTAAAGAACGATACTACACTATAAGTGTATTTTATGGGTTTTTTTATTTTTAATAAAAATATATAATTTAATTTTTCAAGTAAAAATATACATTTTTTCTATTTTAAATAATTAGGAAATGATTTTACTAAACATTGTTTTATTTTGTAAATTTCTTTTTTTAATTAACTGGAGATTGATCGTTCTCTGGTTCAGGTCAAAATTACGATCTGAACATGAATGAATGATTGGATGTATGAATAGATCCGCCTGAGGATGAATGATTGGATGTATGAATAGGTCCGCCTTATAAACGGGTGCGACTGTGTAGCAGAAGTCGAATTCTTGGCCATAGATAGCGATACTGGAAAGCAAGAACAATCGCAGTCCTAACCTTAATAGCGTACGACCACAACAAAATAGAATTGTTAGATTAACCTAATATTTTATATTTATTATAAAGTCAATATCAGCCCGATGAAGAATTATCAATTTCACCCGATATTTCACAGCCACTTTTCAACCAATGTCGGCCATATTTATAATTGCTATTGCCCAATATGAAAAACCATTCTAGGACCATAATTAAAAAAATCCATACCTCTCAAAATTGGTCCCTTGGTCCATGTTCTAATAGGACCTATATTGAGTCAATTTTGAGCCCAACTGGAGCCAAGGTAAAATTGTTGCAAGGGTAAGTACGTAATGTTTTTTGTGCCTTTAAGATCAGTATCAATAATTTAAAAATAATGTAAATAAAAAATGGTTGTTAAGAAACTTAATGACTCATACCACAGTATCACCTATTATTTAAAATCATTAGTAAATAAAAGTCTAAAAAGGCAATTAAAAATCAAATTTAGAATACTCTTTTCGATCATAAAAACTTTGAATGTCAATTTTCTATTTAACAATCTATTTTCTGTTATATATGGTTTAAACACACATGCATTTGAAATATAAGCAGTGTATTGTCTTGCAGTTAAACTTTCATTTGTAAGACACCACACTGCATAGGAAAGCGTAGCGCAATTTCCCCAATTTTGCAAAGTTGTACTTAAAAATTTCGGATGATAATTAACAAAAAGATTTCAGGTGTTCATATTATCTAATCTAGTGCTCTCTCTTTCAAGTAATTTTGCTCTACGGAAAGAATTCTGGTAAAATTACCGTACTATATGGTAGTGATATTAAGGAGTAAAAAAACACGTGAAGAAAAGCATAATTTGTTTAATAAAATATAAACATATGGTATTAAATCCATTCATTTTTTCTGTTCATGTGGTAAAGTTTTGCAAGAAATTCTGGTTTTCAAAATCATCTATCATATTGCTGCACATTTAATAAAATGTACAAAACTGAAAAATAAAATTAATCGAATAAATGATTTTCATGCCATGTTCTAATATCATTGTAAAAATACCAAGCATCGCCACATTTATCAAGTTTTAGCTAGTTTTGACCATATGTTTTTTTCTCTGTGAAGAGAGGGTAAAACTTTCCTTCTCAAAAATTTAACCATACAGTGAAAGTTAAAGTAATTGTAATTAATTAAAAGTAGTAGATAAAGTGAATGTAAGCCAAATAAAATTAATATTTTAAAAATGGTTTTTTTTAAACGGTTTATTCTCAATTGATTTTTCAAATGAAATTGTATCGCTGAAAGTGTATAAATAAAAAAATCTCACATTTAATTAGTTTCAACCTTGAAGTTTAAAAGAGCTTGCGAGAAATTAAGCTTATTGAAACTAACTTTCGTTGTAAATTACAAATAAAAAACTTACACAGCAGATGATATAACTGTGTTTTTAAAATTTATTTGTTGCTTGAAATTTATGTCTAAGAAATCTGAAGAATTAAAATATGTTTTCAAATTCTATTTGTTTTCCTTCATTGAGTTACTCTGCATAAATAATCTTTAATGAATAGGGCCAAAATAAAATAAAATCAGACTGTTTTATTAAAAAATATGAAAGCAATCTCTTATACTTAAGATGTGAATAAAGTCAATTATATGTCTGTTTAGGAGAGTAACAAAAGCTCGTATTTGACATACTGCTATAAAAAAAATTAAAAAAACTAGATTAAACTCAATAGACGAAAGTGTTTTGAGTTTAATTAACCTAGTTTTTTGAGTTTAATTAACCTAGTTTTCAGAATTATTTATTTTTTATGGAATTGATATTTTTGTTAATAATAACTGTACTTAAGAATTTGTAAATGATGCAAAAAATTTGTGAAAATTTTACTATGACGTAAAAATAATAAATAAATAAATTAGTGCTTAGTTAAGAAGATTTCGCCTTTACTCTAGCCAGAGTTTAAGTGTCCTAAAAATACAAAATAAAAAAAATGTATATTTGATTGATTTTCGTAGAGCAATTTACACCTAATATTGTTAGAACTACACCACACAGATTAAAATTGGCCAGCAAGATTAACCACTCTACCAAGAAGCAGCAGGTCTGATATGTTCGTACCTGATCTTAGTTATATTTTTATTTTCACAAAATAATAATCAGAAAAAAACATAATAACTGATATTCGTAATGAAATAGACATCTTAAATATCATGAAATTTCATTTTTTAAATGCCGTTCAATTTCTCTTTCAATAAGTGTGAAAAAGTTAGCGACTAACTCTTGATTTATTGATCGAATTTTCGCTTACTAGAAAGCAATCATTATACGTCGATGGTTTAACTCTAAGTATGCAGAGTAAATAGTGCAGACAAGTTACGAAATCAGACATAAAAACGTACATTCTCTGAATAAATACATATTTTTTTCTATGGATTCGGATACTCAACTTTAAAAACTTTTTGACCATTTTTTTTGGATTCAGAACTAATGAAAGGAAATAAAAAAATTCTCGTTTAAACATGAAAATGCATGAAAAATAAATTTTAACTAATTATATATTTTCTTATTATTTTTTACTATTTCATTAAAAATGAATTGTTATTTAGACAAAATTTTACATAGTTTAAAAAATGTAATTTACAATAAAAAAATACAAATAGGTAAAAAACTTAACAATGGCAACAATTTAAATTTGATTATTATTACATAAATAAATGGAGAATAATAAATCTTTATTAAAAATTATTTTTCTTGGAAATTTAATTGGTAAAATGAATTTTACGTATAAAAATGTTTCTATTCACTTAAAAAGGCGAAATATGCAAAAAGTAAAATTAACATAAAGGAAACAAAACAATCAGCGGTTTTACTGCCTAACTATTAGAAGTAGACTGCGATTCCCCCCTCCCTTCTTTGAGTCAAGAATTCGAATACATCGAAAAAAAGTATATGTACATTCAAAGAAAGAACAGTTTTGTGATTTCGTAAATTTAAATATAGTCTGAACAAAATAATTAGCATATTTAAGGTTAGTTCCTCAAAACAAAAAATTCGAGTGGATTGTTTTGCTGTATACAGAACTGAGAATCGAGTGGATTGTATTTAACTGTATACAGAACAGCACCACTTTTCTGTAAAATCTAATTTATGCAAATACTTATAAGAGATTTTTATTTAGAGATTAAAGAGCTAGTGAAGTTAAAAGTATTTATTTTTTAATGTTCCAGCATAGTTTTGTTCCCTTTATTTTAAAACAAGAAAGGTGGAAGATAATTGTTCCAAATAAAACTGAATTAGAATGAGGAAAGGTAAAAAAAATACTTAAGGGAAGGAAGGTTAGAAATGAATAAATAAAAAAAGAAATAAGTATAAAATAAAAAATAAAAGAAACAAATGCAGAAAAAAATTAAAAAAATTAAATTTTCTTACATCAAATATTTACATATGCAATATGATTAAAGCACGAAGGTAAATAAATAAAATTTTGTTAGTTCTATAGTCATTTATCAACCAGTATGCAAGCGAAAGGAAGAGTTAAATTTGAAAATTATGTAATTCTTAGGAATTTTTTTGAGCTCAAGTTTTTTCTTAAAACATTAATTTCGTATAAGATAGATCGTAAATCATGAGCCATCTCTTCTAAATAAAGAAAAACTAAATCATATCTGACAGTTTTTGTGTACTACTGTGGTTTACAATAGTAAAAGAGTGAATTGAAATAAACAGAAATAATGACTGAAAGTGAAAGTAAATTTTATCTGAATTTTTCTTATCTTTTGATGATGAAATACTGCTTTATAAGAAGTGGGGTAATGCTGGTGAACACTTTATATATATGTATATATATATATATGAACAAGAATATATATATATGAATATATATATATGTATATGAACACTTTATATATATGTATATATATATATATATATATGAAATAAATGAACAAGCAAGGTAACTATAAAAGAGTTTAAAATAAAAAAAGGAGACAAGTTTACCGATATAAAGTAAAAAATATACATACGTTAAAATTAGATTGACTAATTTAACTGTTAACAAAATTGACAGGAAGAAAAAAATAATAAAACGTGAGCTTTTAGCTGGCAACGAATAAGATAATTGATACGAATAATCAACGAATAATATATATGATACGAATAATCAACGAATAAGATAATTGATACGAATAATCAACGAATAAGATAATTGATACAAATAATCCCCAAATAAGATAATGGATACGAAAAATCAGTGAGTAATATATTTGATACGAATAATCAACGAATCAGATGATAGAATTGGTTTAAAAAGACATAAAAACTTACAAATTTAGTGCTGCAATCTATGATAAAAAGAACTTCAACACTAAAAAATACATGTATGGGATGTTTCATAAATGAGCGATGATTTAAAAAATCAATTAAAGAAAAACAGTACGATATAGAAAATGAGACTGTTACAATCTTCCACTTTTTTTTCTTTAAATTTATCTTTCAAATATTTCATTGTTTTGGATACATTAGGGAATTTTCTTTTCTTTTTCAAATAAAATTAAAGGTAGAAAATTTACGTTTTAATTAATTAATTTATTTTTTCAAAACGTTCAGCTAACGTTTTGTTTTGCTTTAATATTACGATCAACAACATACCAAAAAAATTAAAAGCGCATGTTTTAAAGACATATTTTGTGTATCTCCCTTATTACATATTATCACAAGTCTTCTTATGCCATTATAGGCATTTCATAGTTCTTAGCTTTTAAATTTATTTTATTTCTAAAATTTTATCATATCTAATTCCTCTTTAAATAAATATATTGGTTTATTAATTTTAATTAAATTTAATAAAGAGAGAATGCGAATATTTTAATTCTCAATAAACGTATGGGATAATTTTTTATTTCATTGCAAGAGTATAATTAATTAATATTCAATATCACGACAACAGAACATCAAATAATTTTTTTAACCTATCTATCAACTACATCAAACATTGGCATTTATATCATTAGGCTTGCTTTAATTTCCAACGAACCTTTCACCTTTATAAATTCAGCTAAACTATTTAAATATTTACACGAGCTTTTGATAATGTTAGCTGAATCGGCTTTACTTCTGGCAGTGTATTTTCTCGATAACGCTCCTATAAGAGATTTCTCCTGTATTCCAAAAGTGTTGATAAGATACAACTTTCGATTTGGCTTTTCATTAGGCAGGTCGTGAGGAGATTTATCTTGCAGTGTAACTACCACTACAATAATACAATTCCAATTCACTACTAGATAAGACATGTTAACTCGATTTTATGTTGGGGTATCTTTTATAGATGAAGGTTGACATTTTATTTTATAATCGTCGATGAACAGCCTACCCAATTTTCCGGTTTACGACTGTTAATGTTCACAGACGTAGCCTTGTAATTTTGAACCCAATCCAGAAGACAAGGGAACTCCTGGATCTAGTATTGAGAGAAATTTTGCCTTCGTGGAGGACTTTTTGATGGAACTCACCCGCATTTGCGTTACATGGAGAGGAAGACCACGAGCCTAATGGCAAAGGGACTCAAACCCCTGATCCGTCTACCGCTCAGGATATCTCACGTCAGCGCTGTGGCTGGTGCAAGCCGGATGCGGAATTCGTATCGACTGGGATTCGAACCCGGTTCGCCTCACGAATAAGATAACAAAAAACGGCTTCTCACAGAAAAACAATGAATCAACTAGTGGTATCAGTTCATTGATTTCCATCACACATATGAAGTACTGATGTGGGAGTACTGTAGCATGTTTGCCACTACAATTATTCAGTTCACTAGTATATAAGACATGCTGACTCATTTCTATGTTGGGGTACCTTTTCATAGATGAAGGTTGACTTTGTCGATACTATTCGCCCCACATGGCCTGTCCTTATTCATTTTATACAAAATTTATGATTTTTCTTGAAATGCCCCTTGAATAACTGTATTCTTTTTATTTTGCACCTCGAGATTTGCAGCGAAATAAATTTTTGATTTTTAGCCTTTTTTCAATCACATTAAACATTAGCATATACGTTATTAGGTTTCTTTTAATTTCCAACGGACTTTTAGCTTTAAATATTCAGCCAAATTATTTAAATATTAGCATGAGATAATTAACATGATATATCGTTATTGTTGGCTAAATTGGTTTCGCTTTTAGAAGTGTCCTTTTTGAATGAGGGGCCTATAACGGATCTCTCCTGTACTCAAAAAGTGTTGATTAAATACTACTCCTAAGTTGACATTTGATTATGCAAGTCGTGAGGGGTCTATTTCCTATAGCCCCTTTTTATTCATATTATACAAAATTTATGATTTTACATGAAATGTTACTTGCATTACTATAACAAAGAAGTATAATAAATAAATATTTGCTCTGTTTACGATTCTGTTTCCACCATCTAGTTCAATTAGTCAATCTACACCCACTGCCACAATCTTTCCAATATAGGTATTTTTTTTAAAATATAGAAATTTATTGTATATGTTTCATAAAAATAAATATTTGTTTTAGAAAAGTTGCTTTTAGAGATTTCTTTTTCTTTTTTTTATATCCTTTAGCGTCCTGTTTCATATGCTCATTAAAACAGAAACATGACAACTTTAAATTGAATTATTTGCATTTTAATCCAGTTTTGTCTCCCCATTATGCGAACAAGATCTTTTTTATAGCTTTCTTCTTTCTTAAGTTTTTCCTTTTTCTAACTTTCAAGAATTTTATTTCAATAAAAGAATTATTTTAGAATTAAAAAAAAATGATATTAGAGTTCAATTAGTAAAAAGGAGGTAGTGGTCTTAAGAGAAGTATGTAAAAGAATTTTATGGATCATTGCCAATTCATTCACGTGAGGACAGTTTTAAAATTGCACGCCGAAATCCTTTATACAACTTTTACAGATCTTTAACTAAAGTAGTTAATGGAATAATCTTGTTACATTTTAAATCGAATATCCCAGATTCACATAATGATAATTTAGAATACCTTCTAAAGCGAAAAAAAGAAAATTGAGTAACTCTGAAGTCATTACAAATATTGGTAAAGTACACTGAATAAATTCCAGGGTTCTGCAGTGTTATGTTTTAAGAGTTTTGTATTTTATTACCTAATTTCAGAGTTTTTTCAGGCAAAATAATTAGAAAGATTAATTAAATTATAAATAGTAAAGCGCATAATAAATGAAAAGGCATTAAAAACTAGCATTACTTTTGCAAAGACAAATAAAATTATTTTACTGTAATAGCATTACTACTTGCTGAACTAAATTAAAATCGGTCAAGTTTATATGTTACTATGAATGACCGTAATTGGTGGTTGTTGACATCCACCGGTGAATGTTGACAATCTTATAGTCGCTTTGGTAAATGTCCGAAATATATACTAGGGGTCAAGTTAAGTGTCGCTACCTGGTAAACATTTGTCCGGTATACCCTACATGAGTGTGCTTTTAAGATTCAGTGCAACTGCCCGGTATGTCCTACATCAATGTTTTTTAAAGGTCAGGTGCAACTTTCCGGTATGCATTTAACTGGTATTCCGAACATTGATGTTTCTCATGATCTATCCTTAGCAGATTTTAAAATATTGAATAAATGTAATAATATCAACGGATAAATTAATATCAAAACAGATATAACAAATATTTCAGACGTTCACCAAAGCGACTATGCGATTGCTGACATTACATTCTCTTAATTTTGGCCATTTACAGTAGCATATATATTTCATTTAATACACTATCAAACGTAAAAAAAGCGTTTAAAAATAAGGAATAAAATATTGATTCAGAACAAAATAAATGTTTGCAAGACTGATAAGAAATAAAAACGGTGACTGGAATTATTTGTAAGTAAATAAAGAAATTAAAAACTAAAATCCTAAATAAACTTTTCGAATTAATTTAAAAGATCAAAATTCTAATTTGGCCTCACCTAAAACATATAAACGTAAAGGGCAACACATTCGAAAGACGTGGAGAAATATTTGGTAGTGGTCGAAGTTTATTACCAATATGATGACCTTTACGTTTATCAAATAAATTTTTATACCACTTGAAAAACAAGGATTTGGCCCAGTAAAAGTTTGATTTAGTTTCTAAATTTCGACTTCGAAGTTTTAATTGGCGATAAAATGGAATTTAACTTTGCTTGCTAAATTAGGAAATGATTGAAACTCTTATTGTCAGAAAGCACAAAGTTCCAATCAATCTCTCCAGCTGAATCTAATTGAAGGTAAATATTGATATAGCAGTGAATTCTGTCTATAGAAAGCAGAAAATGATTGAAATTTGTATTGTTAAGCAGATTAGAGCTCCGGTTAAAATTTGAGCAATCTAGCTTCAGCAAAAGGTCAGATATTTCATTGACTATAAATTGAGAGAAATTCTGCTTGTAGCATTCAGAAAATAGTTGAAAATCTGATTGTTATTAGACGCAAAGCTTCTGTAGATAATTGAGTGGTGGTTGAAATTTTGATTGCAAAGTTCCATCATCGTGAACACTAAGCGAGCTTACGAAAACGAAATAATAGTATGAAAAACACGGTTGGAGTAACTGTTCTTTAGAAATATGGTAAAAAATACATTTCGAAGGCTTTTAGAATATTCTAAAAACAAAAGAGAGAGTGTTTATATAGTATACAATAGAAAGAAAGAAGAGTAATTTATGACGTTGTAAAAGATAATGTTTTTTGAAAGCAGCATCTTTGAATATTATCTAGAATAAACAAAAGCAGTGGTTCAAAAATTATTCAGTTGATACCAAAAGATTTCAAAATATTTGCAGGCACTCAAAATTCTTGTTCTATTGATTTTTTTTCAAATGTTTAAAACAAACTTTTCCTCCGTTTATTTTTCTTTCAGAGTTATAAAAAATATTGAAATAATTTCAAAATCCATAAATATGGACTTATGTTAAATAAAAAAAAAAAACTCTTTAAAGAGATCCATTCGCTTTACATAGCACAACAAATGCAGATAACGCATTTTTTTTTGCCACTGAGTAAATTGTCTACAAAGGGCCCACTATTTATTCTGTACAGAATCTCTTTGGGCTATTTATCAAACTTGATGTGAAGAACAATGTTTCTTTTTAAAAAATTTAAATTTAAAATTTATGTTACCTTCTATGTATTAACTGTTTGATATTCAATAGAATGTTTAGTTATTTTATGAAATGACAAAAAAAAACCCAACAAAGCATATAACAATTAATGTATCACATTTTGTGTATGTGTTCCATAGAATTTCTAAGGAAAATATTGCAAGTATTCTACACAATGTCAATGCATTCTATAAAATACCTAGTCATTGTATAGCATATATTGAAGATAAAAAATAAAAATAGTTTAAAGAAGAATTAAAAGAGTTTTCTTAAATTAGTTCGTGTATGTCAGTAAACAACTAAGCAAGGCCTTTAAACTAATGTATTAAGGAATTCAAAGCAATTACTATTAAGTAATTTTATTAACTTAGTCCTGATAAATTTAAAATAAATTAATTTTTAAAATTTTTTTTGCATTTCAGTTGCATAACTCTGTAATTAAGCAGTTTGGAAATTTGTATTTAACTTTCGCACAAGTATTTTAATGTATTTTGTACCATTTTAGTAATTGTTTATAAAATTATAGATAATTATTTTTTATAAAAACATTACTCAGTAATGCGAAATCAAAAATCATAGGTGAAACTGAGTTGGACAAGTAAGGTACGGTAATTGATTGAAATAGACAAACTGAAGACATTATTAAAACTTATATTTATGTCACTTTTTCTATTTCCATGTTTCAAAAACTTTTACTTCATTTTTTGTTTTCAGAATTGTTTCATTTGCTTAAAAATTTGCTCTTCAGGCTCTGAGTGAAATTTTTTCTTACAGAAAATCAGGAATTGCATATATTTATGCCCCAATTATTCAAATCCCTTATATCCAAATCAAGAGCCCAAGATTCCAAATCCATCAAAGAAATGTATTTCTTTTTTAGTTTACGTCTGATTTTGTTGCTAATTGTCAGTTCTAATTAATTGGTAAATTTAAATTTTACTTCTAAAAATATTACTATCAAAAGTTACTCAGCTGTTGTACTTTTCATATCGACCAATTTCGTTCAAATTTTGTATTTTACCACACAAAATTACTCACTTTAAAATGTTGTGAATTTATATACTTTACAGTTCAAAATTTTGTCGACTTAAATAAAATTAAAAAGTAATAAATAATAAGAAGTAATAAATAGTAATTAAGAATTATTTTTGCCCTGAATTTTCTTTGGTCTTTCGAATTTATCAAAAATCTTTTCTTTTCACTTAAAACATTCTCGAGACATAGCGAAATACTCAAAAAGTGAAACTAGCATCGAGGTGTCCAAAGGTTTGACCACTCTTCTGTCTAAACTATTGGAATCATAATTTCCAAATACGCCCTATTACCCACTATATTTTGATAACCGAAAATTCAAATCCGAGTAAATATATATATCCTTTCAGAGAAAGTAAATTTTTAAGTCGATTCAATGAATCATTAAATAGTATGCCCATATTAATTAGGATATTTGAGGTTGCCCCTTTAAGCCATAATGATCAGCACTTAATTTCTAAACATCTGATCATTAGAATAAAAGTTATTTATTTTTCATTCATGAAGTACGTAATTAAAGTTAAAAAAGTCATTATTTAATCTCAAATAAATTAATTAAAATGTTATAGAAAGACTCATTATCACACAGCAATATTTTAATTTTAAAACAATTATAACCAGTTTTCCTAGAAAATTTGGTATAATATCCATAAAGATAAGATAGGAAAAAAAAGACTTTCGGCATTAAAACTAAGAAAACGTTAAATGCTTGCAAATTATTTTCAGTTATAGTTTAGCGTTCCACTACTTAACTAATAATAATTTTTTAAGTTTTTTTTATGGGTTTCTTTTTTAAAATGATAGTCGTTACTTTCTTTGAACTTTCATTACTGGGTGTGCAGTAAAAGGCTATGTTAATTACTTTATTGCATGATGAACAATAATCTTTTTCTCATTTCAGAAGCATTTTCATGTTTACGAAAATATTTTTGACAATAAGAATTTCTCTTCTATTCAAATGTCTAAAGCATATTTTCTCTCGTGATATCTGAGAGTTGTTTAAGCCTAATGTTCTCAGATTCATAAAAAAATGTACTTTTATTTTTATAATAAAAAGTGAAGAGTTTATTTTAATATTCTCTGGTTGACTTACGTTAATCATTCTTTCCACTTTAATTAAGCCACAAAAGTTTAAAAGGAATTTTTTTTTCGAAACAGAAAGCTTTTGTTTTGATTACTTAAGTTATAATCAAGAATGTTATATTTAATTAAGAATGTTCCATTAAGAATGTTGATTATATCTCTTTCTAGAAAAATGTTTTCCTGCACAAAACTGGGAAACTCATTCATGTAAAATGAAGAAGGGAGGTTATCAAACAAGGTTTATCCAATTCTGCCTAATATTAAAGCTTAACATTTTTCATGACTATAATTTTTAATTGTAATTTTATAAAAACAATTTGTGCTGTTGAACAATTTAATAAGCATAAAAAATTAATTCACAAATTTTCTTCGAAACCTATTAAACAATTTAAAATCTTCAAAAAAGTAATAAAACAATAATTGGGAGTTTGGAAAATGATAAAAAATGAGTAAATAGTTATAAATAATAATAAAATAATTAAACAATTATAAACTATTTAAAAATGATTAAAAAAATAAAAATTATAAATAATTAAAATTTTATAAAAATAATTAAAATTAGATTAATTAAAATTAAATTAATTAATATAGCTCATGCATGTTTAATCTTGTAGGATTGTTTCTGATGGCTGAATTTAATGAGATGAATATTACACTTATCTATTAAAAATAATATTTGTACCGGAAAAAACGATTGTTATAAGTGTATTTGTTAAAACAAAATCTCTTAAAGGCAGCTCAAATTATTTGCAAAAATGTTGCAGTTAAGTCAAAAAAAATTTTTTCATTTGAGTAAATGTCCTTGAAGTTTCTTTTTTATAAACTAAGATCCATAGTCAGCAATGTTTTAATTTTTAACTTAATAACAAAAGTATACGACTCACAAATGTGTTATTGACAAAATTGATTACATCTCTTGGGTATGAACCAGTTTGCTTTGGTGTGAACTTTATGCATGAAAATACCAGAGAAGTTTCGTGTTTATGACGTTTAATAATTGCATCTTTAATAATTGCACCATGAAAAGTTCTTCAAAATACTTTTAACAAAAACAAAATGAATTAAAGAACTGGTTTTGGTACTGAGCTGAAATTCTGCATATCAAAGAGAGGGGGGAGAGTTGGGAGGTTGATAAAACGTTTGGGAAAGTTTTTCAATTAAAGAAGAAATGAGGAAAAAAAACGTGAGGGAAATCGATGTGTTCATTCTAAGGGTAATTTGCCCAGACATTATTATTAGAGATTATTATAATTTTTACATCAATATTTATTTAATTAGAGTGATTTAGTGATTTACGGTATTGATTACTTTAAAAATTACGGTATTTCGGATTTTTGTTCCGTAAATGTTTAGTTAAATGGGATTTTAAGGTAAAAAGTGTCGGTACTTTTTAACGTAACTTATTCTGGAATTTTTCACAATGTACTAAAACTAATAGTTAAATTAAAGTCAGGGAAGAAACAAAGAACTGTAGCCAGGATACAAAAAAAAAACAACATGTGTTTCATAAATATATGTTTTCAGGTATTTATCATCAACATTTAAAGAATTAATTTAAAAAAAAAATATTTTACAAAACGAGAATTGAAATATTAATAAGAACTGAAGATGCATAATTTAAAATATGCTACATTAAAATAATTAAATTTAAAAATTCAATTTCTCAGGAATATTTCAACTGATCTAAAACGTTTTGGCAAAATATAACGTTTATATGTGGAATCTGTCGTTAATTTATTCTGCCGATAATTATATGCCGTTAATTATCTGTCGTTAAATTTTTAAATTTGAATTCCAGAGAAATCAAATTTAAAAATACGACTTTTTCAAAATTCGATTTCTCAGGAACTATTCAACCGACTTTGCTTTAATTTTGCATTTTATCATTTAAAATTACATTCGTTAAAATGATGTTAAAAATTTTATACCTTATTGTATGCTATTATTAAATGAAATAATGAAAAATAATAAATATTTATAAAAAGTTTTATCTTGCGTGAAATTATTTATAGATAAATGAATTTTATTATTGAGTTCAAAATTTTCTCCATTCGCAAAAAAAGTTCTGGCGATATGGTGAAGTGAGCAAAAAGTAAAATTTACATTAAAAGTTCCAAACTTTACTTTGTTCTCTTGTCTGCACTATTGGTACCATATTTCCCAGATTGCGGCTACCTCCTATATTTCGGGAGTCACAGTACCGTATCCACCAAAGAAAAAGATATGTTTTATTCAAAGAAAGTAAGTTTTTGAGTCTGATTTCTTTACCTAAAATATCGATTGCTTTAATTAATTAGCATATCTGCAATCACCAGCTCGAACCATTAAGATTAAATCCTAGAAAGTGAACATCCGATCACTAAATCAAAAGTTATTCAGAGTCGTCCGTTTTTTATTTTGCGCGCAGCATAACCTCCAAATGGATTTAATTTTTGTTCAAGTTATCATTTTTTGTCAAAGATATTATTCAATTTTTTTGAAGTTATCATAATTATTAAGTACTAGTGGGCTGCGTCCCCTGCTCGCTAACGCTCGCTAACCCCCGAAAATTGCTACGCAATCTGATATGGTTTGCCTCGCAAACCAAGCTCGCTTCACTCGCTACTATCTTAGGTACATTGCAAATGCACAAAATTCTAAGAATTCAAAACAATCATTCAAATCCATATAACAACTTTTTTTTTTTTTAAAAATTACATATTTTTAGTAAATACTAAGTCATTAAAATAAATTTGATATCAAATAAATGACATGTAATTCGTTAAACCTATTAGAATTGTGCTGTAATAATGTAGTATAATTCGTGATATAAATCAATAATCGTCAAATAAATTCGTAATATATAAATTCGTGAAAAAAGGCGCTTTCGACAAAATACTAAAATAGAGATCTATCGACAAAGACTACTCACTTCTGCCTAGCTTAATAGTATGAGATTGCCGCAGCCTGGTTATTTCAGTTTCCGTTTTTAAAAGCGCTATATGTTTAAGCACCTCAGCTAGATTTGGCATGTGACATTTTTAGCGGCAATTATTGGTCGATTTTCCAGCGTTGCCATTCGGGGAGCTGTAATGAGGCTTTTTTTTGTCGCCGTGTAAGAGAAATAGTAACGTAAATAAAACAAAGCAAATGTTGCCACCGGCGGAAAAGAAACACAGCCAAAATGTGGGAGCCACGTAAGAGAATTATATATATTAGATTTTTCTCTATTTCATAAAAAATAGTAAAAAACTCAAACACAAAAAAGCGATATTCTTTTGTGTAAAATTATTTTATTCCAAATGTAAACGAAAAATATTTTGAAGATGCCACATAACAAAGGAATTTTGAAGATAAATTACAATTTAATGCTTTTATTCTGAAATAACAAAAAATCAAAATTTTATCATTAAATGACATTTTTATAACAAGAAGAACTGAACGAGTTTTAAAAATATGCACTAGGCATTTTGAATTTACACATTCACTACTTTCGGAAAAACATAAACCAAAAACTGTCTTAATTCATCAAAGAGGTTCAGTCATGCGATAGTTGGAAACGGAATTTCACTTCTTTTCGAGCTAGAGAGCGAATTTATTCAACAAGGCCTTTTTATTATGTTAATAATATTGAAAATAGCTTTTCTTGTAAGAGAGCTTCAAGAAAAATTTCCTATTATACTTTCAAAAGAAAATTGCTATAAATGCCACTAAAATTACTTTTGGGAAAAAGAGAAGATTTATTTTGAAAAATGAAACCCAAAGTTGTAAGTAAGCTGAAATAACAGAAATACCAAATAAGCAAAACATCTAAGTTAGAGTATACTTAAATTAAAAAGTTTAATTTCGCTCTCAGAATAGCAATTGAAAGAAAAAACGAAGGAAAATAAAAAAAAAGAATCAAACTTCTCTTAAAACACAATAGAAACATAAACAATTTCAATAAAAATGGCTTGGAAAATATTATATATGCTCGCAAAACTTTTTTATCGTATTTTATAACCATATAACATAGAAAGCAAGCACTCAATAAGCAAAAGAATTATTTGTATTTTCCAACAAAAGTAGAAACCATAACGAGAAAACGAGGCGTAATGAATCGAAATATGAAAACAAAAATTAAGGTTGAGGATTTTATTTCCAAATGATATAAAAGTGCGAATTTCTGTTTTATTACATATAGAAATAAAAGAAACGTTTCGGTAAAGAAGCGGTATATAAAATATTAACAAGAATAAAATATAAATTATTTATAAATCGTGTACAATATTGCATTAAAATAGAACATTTCGAAATAGAAATGGTAAAATTCATCATTTAAATTATACGGAAACATTGCTTTTAAAGCATTTTAACTCTTAAGCCTAATAACACCCGGAATAAATAAGCTAGCGATAAAATAAGAAAGCCTAGATATTAAATATGGCATTTACGTTTTGGTATTGCAAAAGTTCGATTTTTTCAGGAAGTTTTTAAAATAGACGCGCTTTCGCACAAATAAAATTCATCTGATAGTTAAGTTTTCCTTTCAGATGTGTTGCTGAAATCTGAAAAAAATATTTGAAAAATTAACTAATACTTTTTTTTTCAGTGAGCTTTCGTAAAGAAAATCAATTTGTAAACTGCAGTCAATGAAGCACTACAGCATTTTTATAACGAAAGAAAGAATTTCTTTCTTTCTTCTTATTTGTGGGCATAACTTCTAATCTAATGATCTTTTTCTCTTCTGTAAAGCACCGGTCAGGAATGGAATATAAAGCAACAGATTAATTGCTCCAAATTGGAAAAATTAAAAGGTATATCTTAAATACGTTAATTTATTTCTGCAAATAACATTTTAGATTACAAAATCTGACTAAAACCATATTTTTCTAAATAAACATACCTTTGATTGTAGTTTGTTATTTGTCGGTTTCAGCTTTTCGACTCTCAACTATAGTCTAAAAATATAGTTCTAATATTTTAGAATGCTTCAAGATAATAAAATTTCAAAAAAAATATTTATTCAGGATTATTGCAAAATAGCAGAAACTTTTTGAAACTGAAATAAGAGAGCATAATTTAAAGAATACAAATATCTCCATTTCAAATCTGTGAATGTCAAAACAACAAATTACATTGAAATCGATGAAATATCTTTATTTTAATATCAAGCATATCTCACGTAAACAATGAACTATTCAGATCTCGGTTTTAGAAAAATAATAAAACTCCAAAACGTTTTGAACTTACAAAAAATTTTTTTTGATTAGTTTCAGACTACTGAAATAGAAAAATGATCTTTATTTCAATACCAAATTTATCATACGTAAACAAAAACAATTCAGATCTTTGTTTTTGAAGAAAATAATTTCAGGAAGAAAGACACCGAACCGTTTTTGGCTTTCAAAGGCATTTATTGATTAGTTTCAGATCATTCATATATATATATATATATATATATATATATATATATATATATATATATATATATATATATATATATATATATATATATATATATATATATATATATATATATATATATATATATATATATATATATATATATATGATGATAACATTAATTTCAATTTTTTGGATTTGGGTATTATGAAAGTTGAAAATATCTGCTTTGTTGATTTATACGATAAAAGAAATGATTTTAATTTTAATATTAATAAACTAGTTACTTGGAATTCTAATGTTTCTAGGAGCATCTATTTAAATACCACTTTTAATGAAATGAACAGAATTAAAAGAATATGTAGTAATATTTATTTATCCAAAAAACAAATCGATAAACTCTTTCAAAATCTGATAAAAAACAATGGATACCCAACTAATGTAATAAAATTTTATATAAAATCATTGAATTAATCGTATATTTTGGTGGATATATTTATTAAACATTTTTTTGTTAATTTTTATGATTTTCCCATGTGCAAATCCATTTCAGGTAAATTCATTGCCAAAATTATTTCTTTGTTAATTTGTATAATTTTTTCATGTGCAAATCCATTTCGGGCAAATCCGTGGTTAGAATTATTTACTAAAAATTCCTTTACTAAATAATTTTCTTTGTTAATCTATACAGTTTTTCCATGTGCAAATCCATTACGGGCAAATCCGTGGATAAAATTGTTTGCTAAAAATTTCTTTATTAATTTATAAAATTTTCCATGTGCAAATCCATTTCGAGCAAATCCGTGGCTAAAATTATCTACTTAGGTTTTTTCTTTGTTAATTTTTCCATGTGCAAATCCATTTCGGGCAAATCCGTGTCAAAATTATCTATTGAAAGAATTTTTTCTTTGATAATTTAAATAATTTTTCTATGTACTAATCCATATCGTGCAAATCCGCGGCTAAAATTATCTGCAAAACAGGCAATTTATGTTTCTCTTTTCTATTTTATACTTTTTCTTAAATAAACATCTATCTACTAAAACTATTTATGATCAATTTTTAAAATTATCCAGTATAATATTACCTTGCGCACATCCATTTCGGGCCCATCCTTGGTAACTAACAAATCAAAACTCAGAATAACAAATCACTTCAACAGTGCAGTAAGAACGACACTTTAAAACCCTCTTGTTACACTCAATTTGCGCTTTTGTTTTCATATTTTGTAATCTGGCAATCTTTCTGCGAAAACATTTTTAAATCATTCTTGAAAAATATCCGTCCATGTAAGTTGAACTGATTTTGCTGCTCGCTTTATAGTCTCCCCTTTTTAATGTTTTTTATTTTTATTTTATTTTATTATCTGTTTTTACATGTTATTTTTACTTATTTGTACTTTTTGTGATCTATTTCATTTGTTGTTATTTTTTAAAAAAATTTTTTGAGTGCTCCTCACACTATTGTATTAATTTATTTAGCTTTGGCTTTATTGATACAATATCAGAAAGCAGTCTGTTTTGCGGATATAATCGTGTGGGTTGAAGAAAAGATTATATCCTTTTTTTCCGGTTTTTTAATTAACATTTCATGATTTTTTTTTTTTTAAATTTTTTTTATTTTTTTTTATTTATTATTATTTTTAATAAACTGTTGTTTGTTATTTTTTACTTATTATTTCCCCCCCCCCCTTTTTCATATGTCTATTATTTTTCTTTGTTTTATTCTTCGTTATGTTTTATTCTTTGTTTTATCTTTCGTTATTTATCTTACGAAAACCAAAGCAACTAATTTCTTTGCACTGAGTAAGAACTTTAAAGAATAATAAATTATTTTATAGAATTAATTTCCCAAAACATTTCAAACTGTTCAAAGAAATTTGTTCATTAGTTTAAAAACAGTTTCTGTAGTAATTGATTAAGGTGCTTGCCTGCGCGTCTCTTAGCAAACTAGAATTACTTGATTCTTTACCATACGCATAATTAAATATTGATTAACACCCAACTGTTGTTTTCAAAATTAAGAGAAAAATAATAATGTAAAAATAATTTTTAATAATGACTTTTGTACGGTACTTGTACCGTAATTTTTAATTTAAGTAGGTTTTAAGTGTAACAAAAATAACATCAAATCATTAATAACTAGTTGGGTAACGGAATATGTATTCACGTAAGGCAGTGCTTCCCAAAGTGTGGTAACCCCCAGGGGTACGGGAACAATTCAGCGGGGATACGCATTCTTATACGAAATATCTTGCAACAAACGAAAATTTCAAAAAATTTGATTTAAAAACAAAGATAGAAATGAAAATTTACAATTACGTATTTTTCAAGTGACTATTTTTTGTAGTGTCAACAGTTAGTTGTGATTTTTAACTTTAGTAAATTTTTTTTATAGCAAAAAATACATTCATTTTTTTATTAGTGGTACACAGCGTTGCGAAAAATTTAGAAAGGGTGCACAAAAGTCATAAGTTTGGGAAACACTGACGTAAGGTAACCGAAGCATTATTATTATATGCAAAAACGAAGCATAATTGAATATAATAGGTACATCGATAACTTTAAACTTACTTTGTATTAAAAATTAACTTTACTTCAAACTAAATCTTTACTTTATTCAAAAAACTAAGCTCCAACTTATCTGGTTAAAGTTCTCTTAACATCGAGATGTATATGGGTCCTTTTCGTGGTTTTAATCTCCGTGTCATGCAAAACGCGCTAGCTTTATAGAATAAAGTCTTCATGATAGCAAATCCGTCTCTTCTTTGTTACTTCATCTAGGAATTATTTTATCTTTTGGAGGTTAAAAACGCAAACGTAAGTTAAAAACGCTAGCGTTATGAAATATCATTTTAACTTTGACAACAAAATCAAAACAAACATTTACAATGAACGTAGACTATATCTTTAAAGCTGTGGCATACAATTTACGATTCTTTTTTCTATGTAAAACTGTGGTTCTATGAGCAGAAAATTCTGCAGACTATAGATTTTGATGAATTCAGCAATAAAGAATGCAGTTTATTATTATTATTATTATTGACATCTAAAAAAAATAGCATTAAGTTTTAATTTATTATTTAACTTTTTTTAAGTAAATTGTGTAGCTAAAATAAATATAATTCATAATTTTAAAATGGCGGAAACTATATTTAGATTCTTATGAAACTAGTGCAATTAGACAACCATAATGTTAACGAAAATCAATAAAGTTATTTTTTTATTGAATGAACAAACGGTTGTAAGATCACGCTATTCATTTCGAAATTTCATCAATACATTTCTTCAAATTTGCATTCATAGCTCTATAATTTTTGTGAGCTCTATAATTTTGTGAGAAATATTTATTATTAAATATTTGATACATAGAAAATTATACTATTTCTATATTATATTATAAATATATATATATATATATATATATATATATATATATATATATATATATATATATATATATATATATATATATATATATATATATATATATATATATATATATATATATATATTCATAACTCTAAATAGCAGTTTAAAAAAAGTGTCCCCCAAATAACCCAACTTTACGGTAACTGTTGACTATCAAGAAATTTTAAAAATAATATTGCAATCAAATTGAACTTTTTCATAATAGTTCAATAATAGCTTTAATAATAAAATTATTTAACCTTAACCACTAAAAGCAGTTGAAAATTCCCCAGATCTTAAAAAAGATATTTTTAGACTGTGAAGGAAAATATATATCTTATTCAGTCCTTTCAGTAAATGATTGATTACTTCCTGTGTGCGATATCTTTTTTGGTGATTATTGTAACTCAACCATACAAAAGGGATCGGTCATTTATTTATTTACAGTAATCACAGAACGCCGTTGATGCTACCCCATTCACAGTCCAATGATTTCCACTTGTGGACTAAACAAGGAATTGAAGAACAATTTCAGAGAAGAAAATTTTTTTCATACCTCTAAACTTTCAAATTATTTAAAAGGAAAATTGAAGCGAATATAGAGATGTTTATTTTTAAAACATTTAGGTTACCTTAACTATCCTAAGGTGTCAAAAGCAAGCAAATAGTAAGCTTTATTATCGTAATATATTCGAATATGACCATAAACTTTAAAAAAGGAAAAATGAAACTCAAGAACAGTTTTCCAAACGATCTAATACAAAAGCGAAATTGTTAAGAAGGATAGAAAAAATAGATTCACAATAAAAACTGAGGTCAAACTTACAATTGTTTCTGAGCAAACAGCTTATATTAAACAAAAGGCATTGTTGCTCTTTAAACTTTGTGAAAGAATACATTAACTCAAAAGAACTGAAACACTTTAAAACAAAATAAAGAAAAAGGCGTATAGTTCAAAGCAAATAACAATTGACAATAATTCGAAACTCTAACAGTGAAAAAAAAAAGATCAATTTGAATAAATTCTATGTAAAACTGCATGCACACAATGAATCCGGTTTTTTTGGGAATTTCAATAAATAAAGATATTTTTCTCTAAAGCATTTAAAGTTGTAAAAAGGAATTTGTTGACTTGTCGGGGGATGGTTTCCGTGGTAATTAATGGAGAGGATCACGAGTGGACGTTAAAATATGAGAATTATACTCCTGGCAAGTATAATCTTTCAGCGATGCTTATTGTACTATAAATAATGTTTCGCCACTATAAATTAGTTTAGCTATTATAATTGTGCTAAGCATAGAGGCGACAAACAAATGCATATTCGATTCTACAAATTGTTTCGAAGCTCTGTCGCCAAACAAAATAAAAAAGTCACTGTTTAAGTGCCTCACACTTGAAGCAAAGCGTTGACTTTAAATTGAATATATCATCTTGCAGTGAAGAATTATGTAGGCTTCAGAGCGGGCAAATAAATTACATATTTTAAAAATTATTAAACTTACTTTAAAAATAGCTAATTCTGTGGCATTTTCCTACCTAAATAATTATCAAAATCAATGCTTTATTCTCACGCCTTATTTAGTTTTACAAGCCCAGGTAATGAAGCATTCGAATAAGTTTTTAAATATTAAAAAATTAGAAAACAAACGATTTTCATTTTCAGAAAACTGAGGCTTTTATTCATATTGACGTTTTGCGCCATTTTTAGAATAAAAATAGGCTTTAGATAGGCTAAACTTGATCTATCTTGAGTTATGAGTGTCTCCAGCTAACATACAGCAGTTTTGAAAATAGCATATTATTCGCAAAAAAGTATATTTCATGTAATGAAGGATATAATTTAATATTATTTCCCGTCTCATATAATTTTCTGTCTCAATATTCTATCTTTTCACAACTAATATCAAACAGTAAAGGATAAAAGAATAATGTATATTTAAATTATTATATCATATATAGTACATATTTACGAGTTATTTGATTTTTTTAGTATACGCTTTTGAAAGAAACGTTTCTTTCTTGCGATTTAGATATTTATACGCTTTTTTTATGCTCTTTTCAGTTTAAATTCGTTTTTGAACTAAGAATTACTGAATCATTTGCAATATTTTCATAATTTTTAGTCAGTAGCCTTGATTTTCAGGCTACTTACAAATTTACTTTTCATTTAGCTAGAAGACCTATAAAAAAGACAGATTCTAGCTATTGATGTAAGAAGTGAATGTTGATTTAGAGCAGTGTTAGAGCAGTGTCCCAAACTTATGACTTTAGTGCATCCATTCTAAATTTTTCGTAACGTCTACCACTAATAGAAAAATGAATGCATTTTTTACTATAAAAAAATTGCAGAAGTTAAAAATCACAACTGGCTGTTGACACCACTAATTATCAGCTGTTAACTTCGCAAAAAATAGCCAACAGAAAAATACGCAATCGTACATTTTCGTGGCTAGCTTTGTTTTTAAATAAACTTTTTTGAAATTTTCGTTTCTTGCAAGATATTTCGCATAAGAACGCGTACCCCCGCTAAACTATTCCCGTACCCCTGGGGGTACGCGTACCATAGTTTGGGAAACACTGAATTAGAGGAAGAGTGATAAAATTGCGCCTGCTCTTTTGTTGGGCCGTCTCAATTATTTTGTAATTACTGACAGTAAGAGCAGCGTGACAGTAAGCGAGGTGTTTGAAGAGAGAGATACCAGCTCAGACGCTATCCACGTCGTCGGACCTTTGTCTGACAGTTGTCAAACTTGCGTAGCATTCTTACCAAGGCCGCTAATAAATATAGCCCTGAAAAACGGGTCTAGGAACATAGCCTTGGTTGGGTGATATATGATATGAGTAGACTCGTGACCCAACCATAGAAATATTATTTAGGCTAACAATTTGCAAAATGTGCAAAATAATGCAATTTTATCTAATTATCTAAAATCATACTGGGAATAATAAAGTCTAAATTAGATAATATTCTAATTTATTCAAGATTGATGTTTTGACAACTAAAATCTTGAGACATTATAAATCGCTCAAAAAATAGTTAATTATGCTTCTTTCACTCTAAATTATACAGATTTATATTTTCTGACTTATATTCTGGTTTATATTATTTATTGTTAACGAAAAAAGAATCATTAGTGAGTTAAAAAATGTTCATTTCCAAATTGTCATCTTTTAATAACTAAACATAGGTAGCCAAAGGTAACCAAAATCTGTTACCTCGACATTAAGAACGAAATTATGTTACTTTTAACGCGACATTATGCTGGATTAACATTTACTAAAATTGTCCCGTTCTCCCTGTTCATTATGATCTTACTCCAAAAGAAAGGGAAAAAAAATAAGATTATATTTTCCATAAAACAAGCTGCATAGAAAGTTTTAATTTCTTTTCAGATTATCATTTAGTTTTTGCATTTTTAATTACGGAAAACTTTATGAAGCCTATGTGTAATGTCTAGTGCTGATATAATACAATACACACATAAAGTATGCATTAATACATAAGAAAAATTAAACAAAATAGTATCTTCTATTGCTTACTTCATTCTGTTTGCATTATTAATAGATTTAAATTCCTACGTTCATATTTTACGTAAATAAAAAGGTTTAACACTTAATAAGTTATTGTTTACTTTTACGTGCCGTGAAAGCTGACACAAAAACCTCTACATAAATTGACATGAAAATAAAAGATGTATCATCATCTATTTTTAGCGTAATACATTTTTAAAACTAATGACAAAGTGTCGTGATTGTTCTTTTAAACTTTAAATGATGAAAAAAAAGTGTCAAGATTCCTTAAGCTAAGTTTCTCTTTCTATCTATTATTCACATTGACAAGTATTTTCATAGCTTTAATGTGTGAGGGAATGAACAATTTAAAAAGGTTTTATTTTGAATGTTAAGTATATTTCAAAATATAAACATTTGATTTACGCTTTTTATTGAAAGATAGCACAATGAAAATTTAAAAACTAAAAGCTGCTGTTTATTTTATTAACTAATCATAATCGTTAGACTACTGAAGAAAATAAAGCCAAATAGAGAATTTAAAGAAATGCATTCTCACTATTTATTCGGCCATCGAGGTCAAAATTATAATAATTAATAAATAGCAATTAAAATTGTCAGATGATTGGAAAAGACAGTTTTGCAAAAATATTATTAGGTGGAATATAAAAATAAACTTACCGTTACATTTGGCGGATTATTTATTCCATTTTTTGCAAAATAAGCTCTGACGGCTCCTGAAACTGCGGAAACAAAAACATCATTCAAACTGCACCGCATTACCTGCTTAATACGTAGCACTTTAGAAAATCGAATGTTATGAGACCATGCTACAACTCTGCTCTGTGGTTTATGATGACGATTAAAATAGTTGTAATCTCTCCTTTTGAAAATCAACCAACCTAGGAATGTTAGTGGAGCCACAAAAAATGCTCGGAATAAGTTCAAGAAAAAAGTGTTATAACCAAAACGGGATTTCAACCGGAGTAATTTTTGGTTGTCACAAAGGTGGTTTCCTAAAATTACTACTAAAGTGATCCCGTCACTGATGGCCTGATGAATCCTCAGAACCAGTACAGTATCTTTAGATTTTCCGTAATCTTTGATTACTCTAATTTCCCATAGAGGCCGAGACGAAGGCAGAGGCTGATTCATGAGGTTGCTAATATGTTCTTCCAGTTCATCAGAAGAATTAATTTCCTTCTTTTCTTCGAAGACATGATTTTCTATAGAGAAATCCTCATCATCGATCCAGCAATAGCCGCTACAAACCGGAACAACTTTCTGGAGAAACCTTGGGAAAGCTCTTCCACCGCGATCCGTAGTTTTGCTGAGGATTCGCGTCATCAGCAATTCTCTGAGTTTGGAGCAGGTGAATCCAGAGTCTAGAAAGAACAAGCAATGGGCTACGTGAAGATTGAAGCTCGAATCGTGAAGCCAAAGGGCTTCAGGTGGTCGGACAAAGTTTTCCTCTCTGAGGCAGGAAGGTTGTCTGCTCTGAAATTGCCTTTGATTCTCAACATCGCCAGCCCTGGAAGCTCCTCTGTAAGCACAACAGCGAGCAAATACAATTCTTAGTCCTAAAGCAATACCTAAGAACCATGTCAGCATGATGACTGTTGGAAAACCAGTGAGGACTGATATGGCGGCGAATATAACAGACAGGATGAAGCTCCATGCGATGTTCTTGTCTACTGGATGGGTTAGTAGCTTGATAGATGCGTTCCGGAGGTATCTTGGAGTTTTCCTTTTGTTCGATATAACGTTCGATTTCGAGGCTAATTGGCAGTTTAAGTTAGATTCAGAGTTTGTTGAAATTTGGCATTCTGATACATCTTGAGTAGAATCATTGTTCTTAGTTTCCATTATTTAAGATCAATATCTTCAAACGAACTTATCTAGAAAGTATAATAACAGCAGTATCCAATAGTTAACGTAAAGTAGATCCAGATTTAATGGAATAAATAAATACTATTTCTTTTGTTTAGTAACATATAAAAAGAAACTAAAATATTGAAAGAAATACTTAATCAATAAAGAAAATTATTTCTGTCATTAATCCCAGAGCAAATGAGAAAATATTTTCATAGCATTAGGATAAATCTCAATGGAAAATTGCTCTGAAGTATTCAATCATTTGTAACCAGACTTTGTTTAATTTAATGCCTCATAACTGTACTATAAAATTATTTTGCTTTTGATTCCGAATGTTTTGCTTCTCGTATTTAATGAACGTATTTACATTGGAAGCATATTTGTTCTTGGCCAGAAATATTTCGTAATATTCATGTGGAATATTTTTGTTTTAAACAATACGTGATCTTTTTACTGCATTCAGATAACGATACAGATCAGATCGGATAAATTATTTTTAAACTTTTTACTTCATATGAGCCTTTCTTTAAGATGTTTTACTTTTAATAAATAGAACTTTTTCCTTTTTGTTGTGTATCTTCGTTTATAACTTTCATAGACAGCTTAAAGTATTAAAAGCACTTTGACTGCATGTTCAAACCTCTATATTTCCAGCTTGACTTTTAACTTAACCTTTGACGGCTCAATAGCGATTGAGTGTCTGATCGACAGCATTATTCGAGATAATCCAATGCTTTAAGCCAACTCTTTTTTTTTAAACGAATCGTTAAGGGAATAAAAATAGTCGCAACGGATGCCGGCTTTTGTAGAATACATCTCAATTTTCAATATTTATATGGTACTTAGGAAACTAAATCTCTCAAATTGAAAACAGAAACATTTTTTTTTCTCTGATTGCGAGCCAAGAGGATGAGAGTATAATTTCCACGATCACACTCTGAAGGGCTCCCCATTCGATGATAAAAATTTGCTCGCCTCTATTCATGTTTGTTGTAAATCTTTGATGACTGGCATTAAAATGAAGTTGGTAACCATGGTGACAGCCTTATCCAGCATCCCTTTTTTTGCGTCATCCATCTGAAATAAAAAGGATGAAAAACTACTGAATCGTGAAGAGAGAAGGGATTATTATGAACATTACACAGAAAAAGAAAGAACATTCGTTTTTAAAGGACATATTGAGGTTAGGTTCTATTTTTTTATGTCGTGTCAACGAAAGAGTATGGCTAAAAATACAAAATTTAGTCATTTTGGGGGAGAAAAACCCTTAATATTTTTGTGCAGTTTCGAAACCAAGCTATAAAAACACTTAATGTTATAGTTCTTAATTAAAAACATGAATTTTCAACTTTTTAAACATAGGTAATACGGCATCGATAATTAGGCTTTTTTACAATCTCTTAAAAATAAGGCAATTTCATTACGTTTTAAGATATCTTTCCTATGGAAACAGTATTTGGAAATTCATATAGGAAATATTGCTTTAGGTCTCTCTTACAGAAAAAACACCGGGAAAAAAACGTGGTTAAAAATATCAAAATATGGTCAATTTTACTGTTTCAGGCTCTATGGGAACATCAAAAAGTTCGGTAATTTTTCGCTCAAAGCTCCTCAGCACTTAAGTAATGATTTTGATAAAATTAACAATAAAATATTTTTATAATATGCGATAAGATTTAGTAAATATTGTAAAATTTAGTACTTTTATCACGATACTTTATAGGAAAGCATAAAAACCAATAATTTGTTCAAATTTACTTTTCAATTTTGTATATTTTACTAAACATACGGAAATAAGAACTATTATTTTGAAATCCAGAATTTCTGATAAACCGTTATCATATAAACGGAGAAATCCCCATATGAATATTTTAATTTTTAATACCAGAATTATGTTCCTCTTTTTTTTTACCAAATTATCATTAACATATACAGTAAGGTGTCACATTTTACTTAACAAATTAAATTTTACTTTTGTTTCGTTATAGAAGAAAAATCGTCTGCAAGAACAATATTCATTATTCTTAGTCAGTTTCTTTAAATGCGAGCAGAAAGACGTTTATATATTACGATTTTTAGATACAATTTTTATTATTTCTTATTACTTTTAAATTGATCACAGTTGATAATAAGAAAGCAAGCAAAAAGAGGCTGTGCAATTTCGTTTCAAGAGTTGGCGATGTTGATATACGTTTAAGCTGAGAGTTAGGCATCTATTTAACGCGCATTTATATGCAAACAGGCTCCTTTCATAGTAAAAATGGTTCTTCTTAACTTGCAACAGATATGGATAATTTAATTTCTTTGTTGGCAATTTGTAAAGTAAAAATAAGTGTATAATCGAAGTCATCAATTCTTTAAATAATTATTAGATTCACTGTACCGCATATTATATGAATAAAATGATTAGTTTTAAGATTTTATTTTTTTGCCCTTAAATGACGAAATTTTTTTTTATTATAAATAAAAAAAATTAGAGAGTGAAAAACGAGAGAGTAATTCGTCTATTTAAAACATCTGTCAAAATCGCAACTTACCGATTGAATAGTTGCAATTTTTAATTTCAGATTTTGTCTTTAAGCTCACAAAAGTTACGCAATATAATATGTATAGTTTACTAATAAAATTTCCTGCCATTAAAAACTTATATACAAAGTTGAAAAAAAAATAATTTCGAAATTTTTCAAATAATTTTCTTTATTAATCCTCCAAAATTTCGTGTTTTCTCGCAATGAGTTGTGAAGATCTAGAATTTTTTATTTTTCATTTTGAATAATGGATCCACGTTTTCTTGATTGCGGCACAATCTCGAGTTTTCCATATTTAGAAATTAAATATTCCGTCATCTCCGAAATGATACTTAATAAGATAATTAGATCAAAAGTTATGATTCTTAATTGTTATGGCAAGATATTTGCAGAGGACATTTTTTCCCTCTAGGGCTAATAATTATTTTGATTCGTTGAATTCGTGCTGTTAGTTCAAAAGTTATTAAAGCTATGCATTTTTTTACTGATCTGATAGTGCAATTATTTCTACAATTTGTAAATTTACTGGCTTCTATACTGAAAAAAATTTCGGATCAAATTACGGGAAAAAGCACCGGAGCAAAAAATGTGGTATATCGTAATTCTACAGTAATAATTACTGTAAATTCACTAAATCTCTCTAATTAAATAAGTATTAATGCAAAAATTACGAAGTAATATTTAATGTTAAAATGGATTTTACGGTAAATTGAATTTTACGGATGATGCACCCGAAGTGCAGGTGCATAATATTGTAATTTGATCTAGAATTTTTCACACTGCACGAACGGTTTTTTGACTAATCCGCATTGCAATCACACTTTTAATTTATTCTGAAAGTCATCAAAAATTTCATTTCCCGTTGTTTTAGCCCGGTTTTCTCTTCTATTTCCATTTTAATCATATATACTGATGTACATATTTTTTAACAGCAGTAAAACAAATTTGATGTATACAGTGTGCAAAAAAAAATGATCATCTTAAATAACTTTTGATCTAATGATCAGATCTTTGTGTTCTTGCACTCGATCTTAATGGTAAACTCAATCTTAATGATTTAGATTTCTGACACCTCCCCCCCCCAAAAAAAAAATACAGGGGGCATCCACAATCTGAGAAATATGGTCCCAATAGTTTGGTTAGGAGAGGGGTCGAAATTTTGTTAATTTTATTTTCTGCGCATTTCAGGACATCTCAAGAATGTTTTAAGCGAATTAAAAAATTTTGGAATAAAAATTATAAAAATCTTTTATCCAGAGATCATTTTATGCGAAATAAAACTTTTAGTAAATATTTATTATTTTATTTAGTAACAGTCGAAAAAGTTTTGGCAAAATATAACGTTTAAGCGGAAACTGTCGTTAATATATTCTGCCGTTCTTCTGCCGATAATTATATGCCCTTAATTATCTGTCGTTAAATTTTTAAATTTGAATTCTTGTGAAATTAAATTCAAAAATACGACTTTTTCAAAATTTGATTTCTCAGGAACTATTCAACGGATTTTGCTCAAATTTTGTATTTCGACATTTAAAATTGCATTCCTTAAAATGATGTAAAAAATTGTAAACCTTACAAATCAAAAACTTCTCAAATGCTATTAAATAAAATAATAAATATTTACTAAATTTATATTTTGCGTATCGAGTTTAACGAGTTTTATAATATACGTGCAAAAATGTTTTAATCCGCATGAAAAGTTCTCGAAACATCATGAAGTAAGCAAAAAGAAAAATTTATATCAAGGGGTACAAAATTTGAACTCCTCTCCTAACCAAACTATATGGACCATATTTACCAGATAGTGACTATCCCCTATGACATAGGGGGTCAGAAATTCGAATCCGTCGGAAAAAATAGTTATGTTAATTTAGAGAAAGTACATTTTCGTGTCTGATTTCGTAACTTAAAATATCCTCTGCAGTAATTAATTAGCCTTTCTGAGGTCACCCCTCGACCCCTTAAAGTTGAGTAAAAAATCGTGAAGATCCGATCATTAGATCAAAAGTTATTTAGGGTGGTCCTTTTTTTTATTTAGAGCACTTTGCATTAGGCTCTGACTCCTTTAAAGAAAATATTGAAATGCTTTTGATGATTTGTAGGAATGCGTGCTTAAGACAAGAAATGAAGCTTGTAAACTCAAAGGAATAAAGATTTCTCATCATGTTTACAATTCAGTGGAATTGGGTGGCGGAAGTCTTGGCAAAAGAAAGAAAAAAACCGTTTTGTTTATTTTTTGTAAAAAATAAGTTATTATGTGTTAGAAAATGGTAACAAAGTGGATGGAGTTCTCCTACGTGTCTCACATTTTCCCATTTTTCTTTACTAGTTGTTGGAAAAAGAAAAATATTATTTATTTTTGAAGGTTCTTAACGCATAAAAAAGCAAAACACGCTTTTTGAAAGAAGTATAAAGTAAGAAAAAAGCTATTTACTTATCCAATGTAAAGAGCTTCAATGCAGAATTTCAAACTCTACATGTTTCAAAATACCTTTATACATAAAATAAATATTTTTTATTTAATTTTTTAAGTTTAGGTTTGAATTGCGCAAGTATAATGACTAGTTCCCAAATTATTATTGTGTCAAATTACATAATTGATATAAATTATGTCAAAATACATTAAATAAGGATCTAAGATGCTTTTTCTCTGTTGATACTTCAAATTAGATATTATTTAACCTCCACGTCACTGTGCCAGTGTACACTATAAAAAAATCCGGTAAAAATGTACAGTTTCAAACTGGTAGCTCGGTTAGGTATGCAAAGGAGTAAAACTTACGAAGTAAACTGTATCCTGAACAACTTTTCACCATACAAGTATAATGACTAGTTCTCAAATTATGTCAAATTGCATAATTGATATAAATTATGTCAAATTGCATTAAATAAGGATCTAAGATGTTTTTTTCTCTCTTGGTACTTCAGATTAGATATTATTTAACCTCCACGTCACTGTGCCAGTGTACACCATAAAAAAATCCGGTAAAAATGTACAGTTTCAAACTGGTAGCTCGGTTAGGTATGCAAAAAAGTAAAATTTACGAAGTAAACTGTATCCTGAACAATTTTTCGCCATACAAATATAATGACTAGTTCTCAAATTATGTCAAATTGCATAATTGATATAAATTATGTCAAATTGCATTAAATAAGGATCTAAGATGTTTTTTCTCTCTTGATACTTCAGATTAGATATTATTTAACCTCCACGTCACTGTGCCAGTGTACACCATAAAAAAATCCGGTAAAAATGTACAGTTTCAAACTGGTAGCTCGGTTAGGTATGCAAAAGAGTAAAATTTACGAAGTAAACTGTATCCTGAACAATTTTTCACCATACAAGTATAATGGCTAGTTCTCAAATTATGTCAAATTGCATAATTGATATAAATTATGTCAAATTACGTTAAATAAGGTTTTAAGATGTTTTTTCTCTGTTGATACTTCAAATAAGATATTATTTTACCTCCATAATGAACCAGTGTACACTGTAAGAAAATCTGCTAAAAATTAACCATTTTAAACTGGAAGTTCGGTTAGTTGCTCAAAACCGTAAAATTTACGAAGTGAACCGTAGCCTCAATAGTTTTTTACCATGCAAGAATAACTTTTTTCGGTAAAAAGTACGAAGAAAATTCGTAATCAGACTGGATCTTTACCGGAAAAGCACAAGTTTATGCAATAAAAATAAATTCGTTGTCTCAACAGACTCTTACCATATGGGAAAAAGTTTTCTTTTTGAAACTCCTTCCGAAGTAAATTCTTACTCGCACAACATGTTAATATTTTATGTCGGTAGAATTTGTATGGACCGGTCATCGCTGGGATTCGAAACTGGAACAATTCATTGAGTGAAAACGCCTGCTCTGTCCTCTAATATACTGCTGTTCTAGCGTTTTATTATGAGGAAATTGTGATAGTGAGAATTTCGCTTCAATATTGTATCAACTTGACAATAAATTCGAATAGCAGTTTGTTTATATGATGTTCAAACAGCATAAAGTAATCGCTGAAGAGTAAGAACAAGTACAAAAAATGATCGCAAAATAACTGGGAAAAAGGTAAAGTTATAATACGGAACGCAAAATTGCGTGGCAAAAAGTAGAATTTCAACTGACGGTTTTCATTCGGTTGTGATTAAGATGAAAAACGAAGAAAAACCGTATCGTCAACAAAACGACTTTAAACCGTTAAATATGAGGAGTAATTCCGAACAAATTAATTTTTTTTTATAGTGCAAATATTCAAATATTGAAGACTCGGAAAATTATAACACGAATCTACTTTGTTTGCATGAAGCCAAAAATTAAGTCATAAATCATTTAAAGTATATCTTTAACCGTAATTCAAAGCGGTTAATAAAATCATACACCGATTTAAATCACTTTATCTTAAAATTTAGAGTAAAATTAGAATTATTCTAATAATAATAAGAATAAAAACAATCCTCCTAAATTCTAAATCAGAAATCGAACAAAATAAAAAACGTAATAATAACAGTACAGGCAATTTTTACGTTTAAAGTAGGGAAGCAAAAATAAATGTAGGAAAACAATTCGCGATTGCAACGCTTCAGTACTCCCTCTAGCGGGAGCCTGAAAATATCAGGCATTTAGTTCTATCATAATCATTAGCAAAGTCAGACGACATTTTCTTAGTAGCAAATAAGAAGCAAAATTTCCCTATGGAAAAGGCAACCCCAGTTTTGTCAGGAGAGCTAAATTTTGGACCCCTAAATGATAATTTTATTTTTTGCTTCTTAAACTTTGCTTGAATTTTCTAAGATAAGTGAATTTTTTTTCTCACAATTATAAAATTTGTTTATTTATAGATAATTCCATGTAAAACAAAAAGTTTCATGCATAGTTATTATTTTATTTAATAATAGTCTTAAAATTTGTTCTGTACGATATAAATTTTTTTGTTCTATTTAAAAACACCAAAATACAAAATTTGAGTGTAATTAGTCAAATAGTTCCTGTGACATCAAAATTTAAAGAATTCATATTTTTAAAATTCGATTTCTCCGGTACTATTCGACCGAATTCGCTTACTCTTTGCATTTTGTCATATGAAATTGCATTCCTTAAATTGATGTGTCAAATTGTGTACCTTTCATTTCAAAACTTTTTCGACCATCATTAAATAAAATAATAAATCTTTACTAAAACCTATCTTTTGCATGACATTATCTTTGGATAAACGAATTTTATAATTGTGTTCAAAAATATTCGCGTAAAAAGTGCTTGAGATATGGCGAAGTACGCAAAAAATAAATATTAAAGGGTTCATTCACTTGACCTCTCTCCTGACTAAACTATGGGAACGATATTTCCCAGATTGCGGCAACCCCCTATATTTTGGTGGTTCAAAAATCAGATTCTGTTGAAAAAGATCATGTTTATTCAGAGAAAGTATGTTTTTGTGTCTGATTTCACAACTTAAAATAACGTTTGCACTAATTAATTAGCACATTTGAGGTTAACCCTTTAAATCATTAAGATTGAGTCTTCGAATGCGAAGATCCAACCATTAGATCCAAATTTATTCAGGGTGGTCGGTCTTTTATTTTGCGCAGTGTACATCACGATTTATAGTACCACATCACAAAAATTAGAAAATAACAGAAATAAAATAGAAATGAAAAGAATACCAATTTTAAGTGAAATTATATGTCATAAATGATGGGAGAATTATTTACTAATGCCTGTAAGTAAGAAAATAAAAAATAAAATGAAAAGTTTCTAATTTTGTAAATATAAAGAGGTATACGCATATTTCTGAGAAAATAATTATTTTTTGCAACTGTGCACACTTCTTTTTAATTTCAGATATTTTTTTTAATTTTTATAATGTTTTGAAACTTACAACAATTCATGACAAATAATTTAAAGAATGGCATTATGAAACAGAAAAAATATTGTGACTTAATTTGTTTAAGCGCTCTCGCAGAAATTAAAAATAAATGAAGTTAAGTTAAAATAAAGAAGCTGTGAACATTAGAAATTTGAATGATTTCTGTCCTTCTGAATTTATATTCCGATGACCATAAAGTTCATTTAAAGCTTTTTAAATGAATAAAGTCCTTAAAAAGTTTTAGTTTCTTTTCTTTATAGCCAAACATTCTCATTAATGTTTTGCTACTCTAAATGCCCTTAAAAATTTCTTCTGAGTTCTGAAAAGAAACATCTCCTGTATTTCTCTGAAATGCAGTTATGTGTTACAAAATGACAAAGTGGAAGAAAAAGTTTTTTTTATGATTACTTTAATTCCTTTTTTACGGTTGGAGAAATAAACATTATTTTCGTTTTACTGCAAAACACTAGTCTGCACGAAATATTTTAGAAAAGGAAAAGCGTGTTTTCATCTCAATGATTCCAAGACTCCCCAGGAATTTTTCCGCAAGCGAATGGGGAGGATCTCTCTGGAAAGAATGATATGTGGAAAGACAATAATGCTTTTAAACATAATAATAAAGGGTTCGAAACATGTAATTACAACTGATTTGTGTCTTTGAAATAAAAGAAAATGCGTTTTTTAATGTTATTGCATATAAGAGTTTGTTTACTGTTGTAAGAAAATGTATAAAAACATTCTACTTTAACAAGTTTTAATTTAGCAAATAAAAACCTTATATTAAATTTTCATTCATATTTTCTGAATTAGTGTTAAAAGTCGGCATTATTCAATATTGTTTTAAACTAGCTCTAAAAAGATGTCTGATTTGTATTGAATGCTTTTCAATTATATTTTGTAAACTAGTATTGAATGTTTTTCAATTATATTTTGTAGACTAGTATTGAATGTTTTTCGATTATATTTGGTAAACTAGTATAGAAAGTTTTTCAATTATACTTTTTAAACTAGTATCTATTGAATGTTTTTCAATTATATTTTGTGAACTAGTATTGAATGTCATTTTGTAAACTAGTATTGAATGTCAACTGAAAAATTACTGAAAATATTCTGCCTGGAAACATTTCGTTTTGTTTCTAAAAGTTGAAAAACTCATAAGGTTTTGGGATTGAAAAACCAGATATTTTTTTTAGAAAAATGAGTTTTGAGCTTTTACAACTTGTATAAATGGTTTTGAAAATAACATAATTTCAAAATTAACTCTATTAATAACAAAATGTTTTTAATACTAAGCGTTATTTTGTATTCATCCAGTTTTAGTTGCAATATAAGATTTCGTTACTGGTAATTTTGAAACAAGAGTCACTATAGGTTCCTTTTTTTGCGGTTAATTTGTTATCTATATTGGTTGGCAATTTTGGTGGTTAGAAGACTAAATAAATAATAAATTAATATCAAAACAGGACGTATATCAAATTTTGCACGCTTATTTGAACTATTTTTGAGCACGGTTCTTAAATTAACATGCAGTGCTTGACTGTCTTATTATATATAAGATTTTGAGCACTTCATGTTAAAGTGCTGAGTGAAAAGTAAAATAAAGAAAAATAGAACCAAGGTTACCAATAACGGAGAAAGTTTAGAGCATCAAGTTAAACATTTGTTCATAAATGAATGTGTATTCGTCAAATAAAACGATAAACAACATATTTAGTTTATTAATAATGAGCAAGTCTTAGTTATTATTAATAAATGTGGCTCAGTATGACTGCCACCATTTTATTGCTCTTGTATCTGTATATTTTTCTATAAGCATTAAAATTTCCACTAAAGGCGATTTATATTGCGTGTTAATTAGATGTTATCATGCAAATATTGCTGTTAAATCATATTTTATGGCGCCAGTAACACTTTATCTTTTTTTACGTTCCCCTAGTATTTTTATTTAATTTTTTTTATATTTTAAATTGGTAATTCATAATCAAGTCGTCTTGAAACAGAAAAATATTTAGACCGAGCTTGTTTTAAGACTAACCTCAACACTTTACACATGAATGACTTTGTTCATAAGGAAATATGGATATCTGCAATGGTTAGTAAATTGAGAAAAAAGTATGGTAAAAGTTACCAGCTTACGGTAAAATTTATAATATTTCTGACTCTATGGAAATACCGAAAAACTCAAAAACTTTTACCGAAAAGCTTTGGTATGATTTCGGTAAAATTACCAGGAAAATATGGTTTTATAATATGTAATAAAATTTGATATACATGGTAAAATTGTATATTGTTTTATTATGCCTTAGATCCGGGCATTAAAACCATTCATTCGGTTTAATTCACTTTTAAATTTTGTATTTTTTTGCTTAATATGTAATAATACGAACTATAGTTTTGAAACCAGAATTTTCGGTAAATTACCATATGAGCATGGTAGATTACTATATGAACGGAAAATATACCAAATGAATGATTTAAATACCGCATATTATAATTTTTTTCACCAAAAATGTGGTTAACCCTCCGCGTACGGCTCCCGCGATTTGAGCGGGATATCTGTTTCGTCCCCCACTACGGGTCACGTGAAAATCGCGGGCGAAGAAATTTTCTCCCTGATTTCAATACGTATCCCGCCATTTCCCCGTGTACATCATCATTCAAAACCATCATCTGATGCTTATTTTCGCTACTAGGTGGCACTAGAGGGTTCGGGAATTTCGTAAATTATATAGAAAAATTCGTTGAAGGAAGATAGTAACGCCTACTTTTTAATATAGTAACCAGTAGTTTGATGCTTTAACGTTGCATTTCATATCATACTTATAATTTTTGATATTTAGTGGTGAAAAAATTACTTAAAATGAAAAATACTAAACTAAAAGTGACTTAAAAATCATAATAATCATTTCAGGACCGGAAAGTATAAAAACTGAGCCGAACGCGGAGGGTTAATATACAGAACAATTTTACCAGAATTTTTTTTACGTCGTGTGTCAATTAGTATCTAGTCAATATGGTTTGTACTTTAATTACTAAAATCAAGCAAATAAATAAAAAAGAACTATAAGACAGTTTCAAAGACCACTCATTTCTTGTAGAGAAAGTTCAATCAAAACTGTTACGGTAAAAATTAAAGAAAAATATTTTGAAATGAAAATAAAAGTTACACCAGTTTTATTTTGGTTAAGTTTGAAAATTAGTTTTATTTTCATTCAGTTGACTGAGCTTGAACCAGTTTCAAATATAATATATAAACGTTTCAAACAAAGTCATATATTCTTTTTCTTATTTCTATATCATTCACCTTCCAGTTGATTATCAATTCCAGGGGTTATCTTATGGAAAATTTTTGATATTATTTTGATTTTCTATGAACAAGTTGTCAAAAATAAGTTTTGAGAAAGATGTGTTGACATCTGCTACTTTTCTCCCCTTAACTTCATCTTTTATAGATGTGTAATTTTTTCTTTTATTTCCCTTCTTTTCTTTTTCTTTGATTAAGCATCTTCCAACATATGAATGACGTACGTCCTGATTCAGAAATTAGAAGATTTTGCTATTTTTTTTCTAAGAAATCATTTATTTTTGTCCTCATTTAATTACAGAATAATCGAAGTTATTTCTTTACAAAAGATGTCTTTTTCCGTAAGGAACAGCTGTGTAATTTTATTTCTTTTATTACCATATCGTTAAAAAAGACTATAAAGAAAATCTTTATGACTGCAAACATATAGCTTCTTCGGCATTTAGTTTTTATATAGCAAACTATTTTACAGGGTTGGTAAGAAATCAGCAACCGGGTTTGAAGTACCTTAAAAAATACAACAAGAAAAGGACCCGCACTCAGGAGGCCGGTACATTTTCCCGTAAAATCCGTTTAAAATATCTGATTTACCGTAATTTTTATAGTATTCTACAGTAAAGTCCCTGAATCACTCTAAATAAATGAATATTGCTGTGTAAATTACCGTATAATATATTACGGTAAAAATGAATTTTACGGATCATACACATTAAGTGCTGGTACTATATACCGCAATTTGATCAGAAATTTTACTGTGCATTTTCGAAACTATCATACTCATTACAGTAAACGATACATGAACAAAACGGATCATCATCTTTTTGTTACACGATAGACATCTAAACTAAATCAAATTTCTTTGAAGCATTTGGTAGTTTTACACTGTAAGAGGTTTTTAATGCTGAACGAGTGCATTTTTTAAATTTTTACATTGTTTTTTGCATGACTGGTTCATGAATATTATATTGGACGAGAGTTTGACAGACGGCCAACTCTAAATCACATGGCCGCCAAAAACTCCCCACTTTACACCATTTATTTCTTGTAATGGTGTTACGTCATAGGCGCTGTTTATGAACCATCGATACCGAAAAAACTAAAATAATTTAAACGCATTTGTACAGCATTAAGAATTGGACCCATTGACAATGTGATGCTAGAAAATGTGGGAATCGAATTGACGCTTGCCGTCAAACTAAAGGGTCACGCATCGCATATTTGTAACTGAAAAAAAAAAAACTAGATATATTTTTCTTTAATTTCGTGTATCATTAATTAAATATGCGTACATTTAAATCAAGCAAATACATTTAAAATCAAGCTTCAAACCTTTCTTACCAGAGATTTTTAGGAAATAACGGAGATAGGCCCTTTCTATGAAATTGTTGGTCTATGAAACGTATGGATTGGAAGGATTCTCTAAATATCAAAGCACCAAATACTTAAATTTTTAATTGCATTCTTATAAAACATGAATTAATTTTTCTCGTAAATGTTTCGCACAATCTATGTCTATGTTCAACATTTTAAATTAATAAGAAATTAATGTTAAGCATGATAAAACCCTTGGAATCCACTTCATCATTTTCTAAGTTTAAATTATATGTTATGACTTGGGCTTGAAAGATGACGCACCATTTTTGAACTATCGTTTAATCTTGATAGACTGGAGACTGGATATGACACAATTAAGATGTCTATATAGTTGCACAGTGACTTCTGTTAAATTAGTAAAAGAGGATAGATAAAATAACCTAAGTGATTCTTTGTGATAAAATTGAAATTAACAGAAAACAATATATAAAATTATAAATAATGAAACTTTAAAAACATTTCTGTGTCGCATAGATTCATCATTAAACATCATTAAGCAAATGGTCGGGATAGAAAAACTGAGAAATATAATTTATTGGAGATTTACGTCACACTATTCAGATACATTTAAAGAGTAATAAAATTAAATCGACAGTAAAATTTAAAGAATTAAGGACTTTCAAACGTGTAAAAATAATGGTAAGGTCGCTAACTATAGAATTCATGTTATACTATTGATGGATGACTATAGAATGATCATTCAAAGTCATCATATGAAATACATTCATAATAGGTAAGGATATATCGAACTTGTGACCTTCCCAGTATCACGGCATACTTTCTACTGAGAATTTTATGATGGATAAGTTTTTGATCCAATTTTGATTTGTGACAGCATCTGAGTGCTTTTATAGTTTGCCTGGCGTACGCAAGTCTGTATTCTCTTGAAATTTTATAAACTTACGATAGATCTTTCATTATATTTTTTAACAAATTTTTTATTTTACTGACAATTTAATATTATTACTCTTGAACTTTATTTCAATAGTGTGGCTTAACTTTTGTTGAATTACATCCTCTACGTTTTGCCATCTCTGTCATTTGCCCTACTGATGAAGGTATACCGATGTTACACCAAAATGTGCAAATCGTCTTCTTTTTTTTACCTCTAACAAATTTTTCTACTTTTGATTTCAACCGTTGTTTTTAAACGCAAACGAGAAGTGTGTTTAATAACTACCCAACTCAGTAGAGATTTATTGCATCCGAATTTGAGATTTTAGTTGTTCGAGGTTTGATAATTAAATTTTGAAGAGTTTTATTGAGAGATTAAAACTGTCAAGGGAGTTGCCTTTCAATATTTAGAGTTATTATTACTTGGGTTTGCTGAAGGCAGATAATTAGTTTTAAAAAAGGGGGACTCTGGCTGTAGTGTGAGTGCATGCAGGAGCGTTGGAATAGCAAAACCCCCTCTGAAATTATACATTTCTTGAAATTCAACATTAGGTGAAAAAAAATGCCGATTTCTCTTTCTCTGTGTGTATATATATATATATATATATATATATATATATATATATATATATATATATATATATATATATATATATATAAATCTTCAGACGACCGACTCACGTGATGGCAGTTACTGTGATTACAAAGTTACGTTTCTTCAAGTAGGGGTGCAGGGATAACAGTTTTTTGGACTGGTTCAAGTCAGAAGAATCGTGTTATTTGTTCAAATCTCCCCCATTAGATATGGTTTTAGTCCTGTTTCCTTCATAACAGAGACTTCATAACACTGTCTTCATAACAGAAGCGGACTTCATAACACTGTCAGTCTGAAGGACTACTCGTGGTATTTTGGTAATACGTATAACTTTAAAAAACGTTAAGAACGTCTTTATTGCGGGTTCCATTAATTTAAAGTTTCAGAATTTAATATTAAAAACTTAATTTTCAAAAATTGAATCTAAATTTAAATTCAAGTCGAAGGAACTAGAGAACTCATTAAAATAGTATCGGATTTCTGATGATTGAATTTTTTGACTAGTAAAATTTATTTTAGTAAAATTAATTTAGTAAAATTTATAGGAATTCAACCGAAAACTCAATTTAAGTGGAAAAATGTTAAAAAGTTTTTAACATGTATCTTTGGAATGCATGGATTTAAAGCAAAGTGTAAAATTTAGCCTTAAAAAATTACTTTTCAAATTTTGTAGGGAATATACTGGGAAATTCATTGAAATTGTTTCGACTTTCCTTAAATTGAACTTACACATGCTGTAAAAACTAACTGATTATTTTTTGCTTTTCTGAGAATTTTAATCATCAAATTGCATTGACTTTCGTTTAAATTGAACTTACACGTGCAATAAAAGCTATATAATTGTTCTTGTTTTTTTTCTGAGAATTTTAATCAAAAGGTTTTATTCAGTTTTAAAAAAAATCGATTTGTCTTCCTTTTTTAGTCAATCTAAATTTCAATTTAAGTAGAATCATGTTTCTCTTTTTTCATACGAATTGAAGCATTTTGCAAATAAATTCTTCAATATTTGAGCCCTAAATTGCTAAGTAATACATAAATGAAATAAATTTGTAAGCAAATTTTAACAAATAATTAATAATAAATGCTAATGCTAGGTTTTCTGATAATTTAACATCATGGAAAAGCAATCTTAATAATTTAAAAAAAACATTTCAAAGTCTAAACGAGCTTCATTTGAAAAATTAATAAACAAATCACAACTTGTAAACTTGGCATTTTTATTTTATCCAACTCTTAGTTTTTTGCTTAATTAAATCTGAAAAAAATATTGCTTGGAGCAAAAAATAAATTTGGTATACTCAGTTTAGTTTAATAACTGATGATTTTATTGATAGCATGAAGAAACGAAACTTGCTTTCGGTAAAAAGTGCAAGCCTATGGAAAAAAAAATTGCACCTGTCAAAAGATAATAATAAAAACAAAAGCAGCAGAAAAATTAAAAAGAAAATTGTAACATTATAATAAAATGATAATTATTCAATATTTAAGAGCGAAAAAAGAGCGTCATATTCAAAAAGAAAATGTATAAATTTTGGAAAATAGTAAATGAATTGTTAACATATTCATTGTGCAAAATGTGTGGTGAAAGATTCTTCGAAACATGTATCTTTTCTAAATCGTTCCATTTTTAATTTCATTTTTATTTATTTTTGCGCTTAACAATGTTTTTTTATGCATTGAGGAAAGAATTCTGATAAATTAACCACAGGATAATGACATTTTTGGTTCAAAAGAAAATAATTCTCGTTATTAAAGCTAAAATATACCGTATTTTAGCCATTGATTTAGTAATTTTTCAGTCCATATTGCAATGGCTTACCGGAAATTTTGATTTTGAAAATTATAGTTCTTATAACCACACATTTAGTAAAAAAAATGCAATTTTTTAGTTTCAACAGAGCTAACAACTGAACTTTTTTAATAAAAGATCTTCATTTTTAAAACAGAACTTCAAAGAGGATTTTTTTAAGACTCGGAAAATTTCAACAACTTTATTTTCTTAATGAAGAATCAGCTGAGTATAATGAACACAGGTTTTTTTGGCTTTATTTATTTTACCCTTTGAACAACTACGAAGCTTTAATTTTATTTACTCGTTCTTTTAGGTTGACGTTGAAAAAACAATTCACTTTTAAAAATAGTTTAACTTAAAAAAAGAATTATCCTTTAAAAAAGCTATACCAAAATCTGCTCTTTAAATATATTAAATTTAATGCTATTCTAACTTTCAATGGTATAGAATATAGTGACTTCCTTCAACATTTTTCTTAAATTCACACTATAATTTAATTCTACACTATAATTTAATTTCAAAATCATAAATCCTAAGTTATTAAATTTAAAAAGTTTTTCCTGCTCTTTTACATTTTTAATGAACTTTTTCAGATTTTTCTTCTGGTTTTGTTTTAAGCATATTTCTCAAAAAATTGCAAAACTATCTTAAAATATCCTTGTCAAAAAATTTCTTCTCCTTCTCTCTAGGAATTTTACAGACATGATTCTCCTACTTTTTCTCTAAGTCCTAAGTAAAGAGGATCTTTGTCATATAGTACACAAAATAATAACTGCAATAACTATGCTTGTTTTTTGTATCAAGAATTATTCTGAATAATAATAATAACTGTACTTTTTTATGCATCAAGAATTAGTCTGATTAATAATAATAGCTATGTTTTTTTACTGCATCAAGAATTAATTTGAGTAATAATAAAGACTATGCTTTTTACTGCATCAAGAATTAGTCTGAGTAATAATAATAATTATGTTTTTTTATTGCATCAAGAATTAGTCTGAGTAATAATAACTATGTTCTATATTGCATCAAGAATTAGTCTGAGTAATAGTAATAACTATGCTTTTTAAATGTATAAAGAATTAGTCTGAGCAGTAAAAAAAAGTATGTTTTTTAATTGCATCTAGAATTAGTCTGAGTAATAATAATAACTGTGCTTTTTATTACATCAAGAATTAGTTTGCCTTCATTTTTACCTTTTGCCTACAAAGAAATAAAAGTATATCTAGAAGAAAAGAAAACAAGATCATCAAGAAAAACATCAAACTTGAGAGGAATCATATGTTATAACTTAAACAATACATTAAAAACTACTTTATGAAACAGTAAATTACCAAATATAACACAAAAGCACTTTATCAAAGATTTTATCTTTTCTTCTTCATTCCCTTCAGTCACACTTTATTACTAAAAATGTTTGTTAACAAATGTAAACAAGAAAAATCCAATTTGAAATTTTCATACCCTTATAAAAATTGATTTTGAATAAATAAATAAACAAATGCAGTTTCCTGAAAAAGTAAAATTTGTTCTTCAAATGGAATTAGTGGGCGCATAAGATATTTAGGATTTCATGAATATATTTTCTAGACAGAAAAGCAAATGCATCATATTTGTCTTAATAATAAAATTTAAAAAAATACTGTTATCATGGTTGTAAAAACAAGGATTGAAATTGAAAAAGAGTAATAAATAAATGTAATATTTTTATGTAATAGTAATAAATGTAATATTTTTTATGAAACTAAAATACTTTCTTCTTCGACGACCATACCTAAAATAAAAAGAAATCTGATTTGTTCAACGTGATGCAGCGAACATCAGAAAACAAATCGAATCTTCAAATGACCATGGTCAAAGGGGTTGCGAAAGCGATCGAAGTGGTAAAAGTCATTTTCTGACAAATGCTGTCAGTGCCTGTCATGGAATTTTCTGGGTCGAACAAAAAAGAGTTCTTCGATCAGCCATTGATCGAATGTCGCTTCTAGCATTAACTTCGTTATCGAAATCGAATTTCTCGTCCAACGTTACCTCTCTTCACTTCCGCTCTTTCAACATTTGGAAAAAGGCACAGCGATTTGTGTTTTCATAAGTGAGAGTTATGACTGTCAAACGATAAATTTTATTTCGAGCTTTATTGAGAAGGAAATAAGTATGCACATAAAATAAATGTAGAAAAATATCTCTATATATATTCTATCCAAGTTTTTGATGTATAACTCTTCGCTTCATAATACAAGTCTAGAGCTCTACAAAAATGTAGTATGTCTGGGAATCAATTTTTAGGAGCTAACTAACTATATATATATATATATATATATATATATATATATATATATATATATATATATATATATATATATATATATATATATATATATATATATATATATATATATATATATTATATATTATGTATATATATATATATATATATATATATATATATATATATTATATATTATATATATATATATATATATATATATATATATATATATATATATATATATATATATATATATATATATATATATATATATATATATATATATATATATATATATATATATATATATATATATTTTTTTTTGCATCTTTTCAATTTATAGGACGATTTGTATAGGTCCTTACTCATTACATCGGAAAATAATGATAATGATCATTCGTTTATGAGTAACTCTGAAAATAAATATTTCAGAGTTACTCATAAACGAAATTTTTCACTGAGTGGCAATTTTTTTTCCTTTATATATATTTTTTATTTTAGATATAAGGCTTTTGGATTGAAAATTGACGTAAGAAAGTAAGTTCCGATGCAGATAAAAGAAATATATTGCTGAATGCTGTGCAATGGTACTTAGCAAGCGATACCCTTTGAATTTAGGCGTAATCTGCTGCTTATATATGTATAAGTAGACTTCAAGAAAACTTTAATTTGTCGATACTAGAAACAAGCAAACCAGCTGCAACCGGTGTAAGAATTTCAATCCTTGATGCCTTGAATATATTATGCGTTCATAGAGAAGTATTAGAGATTCTAGCATAAGGAATTGGTTCCAAAAAGCAGGATTTCTATTTTATAAAGAAATTGAATATAGTGATCAAATCAACGAAGTTACGAAAGATTGGGATGTAAATCTCAGTGATGACGAATGACAAACATCACTAATTAAATGGTTAGTGATGAAGATGATGAAAATGTTCCTTTAAATCTTATAAAAGTTAAAAGCTTCAGACACTATTCAAAATTATTTGATGTTTGATTCAGCTAGTGAAACTCAATTTTCCTATTTGCAAGAATTTGAAAAAAATGTTTTACAAATGTGTTAGAGAATATTTAGAATGCGATATATAGAATATAGAATAGTCTGAATACATTTTTCGTGGTCATTTCAGTCCTTCAATGCTGCGTGGTAACTATTAGTTGAGAAACATGTGGCTCTGTAGACAGGTATTTATTTAGCCGCATTTTAAATTGAGTTATTGGTTTTTTTTTTAAACTAGAGTTTCAAGTTTTTATTCTATTTAATTTATGCACATTTGAGAGGTAACAAGTAATATTATATTTACTCAAACTTTTGAAAGCAAATTTAAAAAAAATATTATCTTACCTTTCCCAAAAATTAGCGAAGAAATTATTAGCTGCAATATTGCACTACACGGAGAAATTCTGGTGAAATTACCGTACTGTGTGGCGCATTTGTAGTGAAAAAAAACTTAATTCCTGTACTAAAATCTAAATTATAAGGTACTTTAACCATTCATTTGGTAATTTTTTCTTTTATATAGTACCGATTTACCAGAAATTCTGGTTTTAAATACTATAGTTTTTATTACCACTCATTTGGTAAAAAATAAAAAATTCAAAATTAAATTCAACCGAATAAAGTTTTTTTTATACCAAAGTATCACGAGTCCTAAGTCCTAAGGTATCATGATAAAATTACTAAGTTTTAATACAATTATCAAGTTCAGTCAAATACTTTTTTATTTCCAATGAGCTGCATTATCGGTCTTGCCGATGAGCAGACCTAGTGTGTTCTCCAGAGGTGGTATCCACTCTTTCAGGACCACCGCAATGGGTGAGATACCGTTGGTCATGTTAATTTGGACGTCTAGTTTCTGCCACACTAGATGGCAGCACCGAGACTCTATTTGGATGCTAAAGTGCACCAGCAATTTAATTTTGCCGGAAATGCCAAGAGCCAATAAGGCACTCCAGGGATCTTTTACATGCCGCATAATCATACGACATGGCCGCTGAGGATTTTCTGCATCCCGAAAATCCGGTGTCTGGGCCGGGGATCAAACCCGCTGACTTGGGCTCAGAAGGCCGACGACAAACCAACTGCGCCACCCAGCCACTCAGTCAAATACTATAAAGCCTTATTTAATTGGTAATTCTACCACGCTCATCACAGAATTGCATTGGTAAAAATTACCGAACATGTTGGTATTCCCATAGAATCAGAAACACGGTAAGTTACCATTTTCTGGCAGTTTCAACCATACTTTTTCTTTAGTGCACTTTTTGGAAATATACAAGAATACAAATTCAAAAATAACGCTCATCATCTCAAAAATGAACAAGGCAATTGATGGGTTGGAAAATCTTCAGTCGTGGCGTTTCTGCATTAGACTATGTGACCGAACATACTCTGTTCGTAACGCTTTTGGATTTGTTTATGTCTAAAACGATGTTCGGTCGTGGTGTTTCGGCATTAAGACTATGTGATCAGACATACTCCGTTCGTAACACTTTCGGACTAGTTTGTGGGTAGAGAGATTCTTGGTCGTGGCATTTCTACATTAGACTATGTGACCGAACATACTCTGTTCGTAACGCTTTTTGATTTGTTTATGTCTAAAACGATGTTCGGTCGTGGTGTTTCGGCATTAAGACTATGTGATCAGACATACTCCGTTCGTAACACTTTCGGACTAGTTTGTGGGTAGAGAGATTCTTGGTCGTGGCATTTCTACATTAGACTATGTGACCGAACATACTCTGTTCGTAACGCTTTTGGATTTGTTAATGTCTAAAACGATGTTCGATCGTGGTGGTTTGGAATTTAGACTATGTGATCAGACATACTCCGTTCGTAACACTTTCTGACTAGCTTATGGGCAGAGAGATGCTCGGTCGTGGCGTTTTTGCATTAGACTATGTGACTGGACATATTCTGTTCGTAACGCTTACAGTCTAGTTTACGGGTATATGAATGCTCGGTCGTGGCGTTTCAGCATTAGACAATATGATCGGACATACTCCGTTCGTATATCGCTCCATTTTCGGTATATCGCTGATTTTTAAGCTCGAAGTGAAATATTTTATTTTGCCGTTAGATATAGTGCGCAAAAAGTAAATAAATAAAAACAATTTTAAAACTCGTTTGTTTAAAGATAATTTCGCGCAAAATATAACTTTTAGTAAATATGTATTATTTTTTATTATTTTATGTAATATTAGTCAAAAAAAAAGTTTGAACTGTAAGTAATATATTTTTTTGTGTGCATAACTTCGAAAAATATAGTTTTATATCAAAAAATGCAAAGTTTGACCAAAATCAGTCGAATAGTTCCTGAGAAATCAATTTTTTAATATCTGACTTTTTAGAAATGAAATTTAACAGGAATCATTCGACCGATTATGCTCAAATTTTGTGTTTTCCCATGTAGAATTATATTAATTAAAATAATGCAAGAAATCCCGTCGAAAAATTCAGTTCGAAAAATCCTTCGAAAAAAGGTATGTTTTTTCTGAGAAAGTACGTTTTTGTGTCTGATTTCGTAGCTTAAGATATTGTTTTCCCTTATTAAGTAGCATATTTGAGATCACCCTCTCGAAAAATTAAGATTGAGTCCTAGAACGTAAAAATCCGATCAGTAGATCAGAAGTTAATCAGGGTGGTCCATTTTTCGTCTTTGAGCGTTGTATTCAAATGAATACATTGCAGTTTTTTTCTCACACAAAGTATCGAAAGAAATGCTTTATTTTTACTAAAATATTGAATTTACCTCAGCCAAAAAATAAATAATGCTTTTTAGAATTCTTTTCTACTATAATTACTATTTAGTAATAAGTCAATTATATAAAACTATGAATTGGGTTTCAGAAATTACTCTAACTGCTTTATTTTGTTTTTCTGGAATCCGTTTCTAATTTAAAATAGCGATTAAGCTTTGCATTCCATTTCTTCAATAAAAGGATATGAAAAAAAAAAAGCTTCAAAAATATGGGGAAAAGAGTAAACAAAAAATAGTGCGTGGAGTCCCTCCGCGCGGAAGAAGTTAAAATTCGTAACCTGCGACGTTAATTGTAGAAGAATCAGCAGTCGTAGAAGGATCACTAGCTCTATTCAACGACTCTTTTTCCTGCTCCGCTGGCTTCAGTGCTCTTTAATAACGGTAATATTGCGCATTTTTTCCTCGTGGAACTCTTGAACCAGTGGAAGTGCATGTGGTTGCCTCATCGTCTCGCCATGGAAAATGTATTTGTATTAATAATGTATGTGAATGCGTCATAATGTAATTTCAAAGGAGAAAACCTAACAATCAATTGATATTCACAAGAGACGTACCTTGACATAACCTTAAATCCGTCGCATTGTCTGTGGGATTGTTTTCACTTATTTTTTAAAATTGCTATCCACTAAATTTGAAAATAAAAAATACTATCCTATTAAATTATATGTGTATCAAATCAAACTAAAAAAATATTTATAGAAAAACAATACTTTTATGACTTTTATTATTTTTATGCTAGTGAGAACCAATACGATATGGAAATGAATGAGGGAAAACTGGATTCTACCACGTGATTTCCCGGCCAATAAAAATGCAGCGTTAAACGTTTAACGCAACCTTGTTGGAAGTCGCATAAGAAGTATAACTTCAAAAAAAACATCAAAGTTAAAGAGTCAGAAGCTGTAAGGAAATATACTAATAAGTTTAAAATATAAAATGTTTTTTAAAATTTATTTCAGTTCCTTTGAATAGTATTGATTTATTCGCAAACTATAAATTTACTTAAATATTTAAAAAGAAGTGAAAGATTATAGTTATATATTAACCATAGCTATAATGCTGATTTCTAAATTGGAAGCGAAATATTTTATTTTGCTGTTAGGTACACAAATGAATGCATTATAGTTTTTATCGCACACGACGTATCCAAAGAAATGCTTGATTTTTACTAAAATATTGAATTTACCTCAGCTATAAAATAAATATTGCTTTTCAGAATTCATTTCTAATATAATTTCTATTTAGGAGGAAGTCAATAATTTAGAACTATGAGTTAGATTTCAAAAATGTCTCCAGCTTCTTTATTTCACTTTATTTGAATCCGTTTTCCAATTTAAAATTGCGATTAAGCTTTGCATTCCATTTCTCCGATAAAAGGATTTGAGAAAAAAACATGAAAGGTAAAGAGTTAGAAGCGGGGTAAAAGTAAAAATATAAAAAGAATTGAGAAACTCTCATATTTAATGCACTACTTTTGCATTTCTGTTTTATTTCCCTTCACTTCCATTTAGACTTATTGCCTCGGGTTACGTATAAATCATGTAAATTTTTGCTTTAAAGTTTTATTTCTTGCGCCTGTCTTATTAAGTCCGGAATATATTAATCAGTTATAGTTTCCGAATAAAAATTTTAGGAGAGTAGAAACGTTAGATGGGATAAACTTGTTCATGAAACATACATATCAGATATATATATATATATATATATATATATATATATATATATATATATATATATATATATATATATATATATATATATATATATATATATATATATATATATATATATATATATATATATATATATATATATATATATATATATATCCGTGGCTAAAATTATCTACTAAGGTTTTTCCTTTGTTAATTTTTCCATGTGCAAATCCATTTCGGGCAAATCCGTGTCAAAATTATCTATTGAAAGAATTTTTTCTTTGATAATTTAAATAATTTTTCTATCTGCTAATCCATATTGTGCAAATCCGCGGTTAAAATTATCTGCAAAACAGGCAATTTATGTTTCTCTTTTCTATTTTATACTTTTTCTTAAATAAACATCTATCTTCTAAAACTATTTATGATCAATTTTTAAAATTATCCAGTATAATATTACCTTGCGCACATCCATTTCGGGCCCATCCTTGGTAACTAACAAATCAAAACTCAGAATAACAAATCACTTCAACAGTGCAGTAAGAACGACACTTTGAAACCCTCTTGTTACACTCAATTTGCGCTTTTGTTTTCATCTTTTGTTTTCATATTTTGTAATCTGGCCATCTTTCTGCGAAAACATTTTTAAATCATTCTTGAAAAATATCCGTCCATGTAAGTTGAACTGATTTTGTTGCTCGCTTTATAGTCCCCCCTTTTTAATGTTTTTTCTTTTTCTTTTATTTTATTATCTGTTTTTACATGTTATTTTTACTTATTTGTACTTTTTGTGATCTATTTCATTTGTTGTTATTTTTAAAAAAAAATTTTTGAGTGCTCCTCACACTATTGTATTAATTTATTTAGCTTTGGCTTTATTGATACAATATCAGAAAGCACTCTTTTGCGGGTATAATCGTGTGGGCTGAAGAAAAGATTATATCCTTTTTTTTCCGGTTTTTTAATTAACATTTCATGATTTTTTTTTTTTATTTTTTTTTATTTATTATTATTATTATTTTTAATAAACTGTTGTTTGTTATTTTTTACTTATTATTTCCCCCCCTTTTTCATATGTCTATTATTTTTCTTTGTTTTATTCTTCGTTATGAACTTCGTTATGTGTATATATATATATATATATATATATATATATATATATATATATATATATATATATATATATATATATATATATATATATATATATATATATATATATAAATACAAGAAAACACTAAGAAAGTTAAGAAAAACAATATGTTTCATTTATTTCGCTTAAGCTGCAAGTAAAGAGAACTCATTAGATATGTTCAAAATAAAGATAAAACAAAGAAAAATTATAGACATATAAAAAAAAAGGGGGGGAATAATAAGTAAAAAAATAACTAACAACAGTTTAAAAAAAGGATGAAAATTTATTTAAAAAAACCGGGAAAAAAAAGATATAGTCTTTTCAGCAGCCCACACGATTATATCCGCTAAACAGAGTGCTTTCTGATATTGTATCAATAAAGCCAAAGCAAAATATATTAATACAATAGTGTTAGGAGCACTCAAAATTTTTTTTTACAAAAATTACAACAAGTAAAATAGAACACAAAAAGTAAAAATAAGTAAAAATAACATGTAAAAACAGAAAATAAAAGAAAAAGAAAAAACAGTTTAAAAAATGGACTATAAAGCGAGTTGCGAAATCATATCTACTTACATGGACGAGAAATTTTTCAAGAATCATTTAAAAATGTTTTCGCAGAAAGATTGCCAGATTACAAAATATGAAAACAAAAGAGCAAATTGAGTGTAACAAGAGGGTTTTAATCAATTATTATTCCCCCCTCCCTTTTTTCATATGTCTATATTTTTTCCTTGTTTTATCTTCATTTTGAACTTTTATATATATATATATATACTGAAACATAGTAAAATATTTATTTCATTTTATTTTTCAATATAAGTGAATAAAGCTTATTATAGAAAATATTTTGTTTTTTATTTCTAACAGAGATCTTTGAAATTTTGAAGTTTTAACACTAAATTTCTATCTTCAGGCTTTAAAGTTTTATGAGTTTTTATTCGTTTTGACAAAAAAAAAATCATATTTTTCCGTTGTTTCAGTTTCAAGAACTGTACTAGAATTTTCATTAGTCATTGTGTATGTTAGAATTTACTAATTGATTGTCTAATCTTTCTTTGAATAAATATCGCGATGAAACTAACTTCTAACTTTTTTATAAAGTAAATCATGTTTTTTCTTACCAAATGATAAGTTTTTTTTTTATCTAAAATCGTTAACCTTCAAAAATGACGCAATTCCCCCTTTATATGTTCATTCATGGGGGCATGTTTTTCTTTCTTTTACGAGAAATTGTTTTTTTTTTTTAACCAAAATAAATAAATAAAAAATTAGGCGAAAAGATTAATAAAAACCTTTCTACTAAAACTATATTTTTCATATTTCTCTGTACGGAGGAAAGAAATTGTGGTAAAAATACCTTACTGTATAGAAATTACATTTCTGGTAAAAAGAAAAAACATAATTCTGGTATTAATAACCAAAATGCAATATTCAAATCATTCATTTGGTAATTTTTCTGTTCATATGGTGAAGAATTGACTGGAGATTCCGGTTTTTAAAATTATATCTTATCACCACATATTTGTTATAAAATACAGAACTGAATAATAAACCGAATAAGAGATTTATATGGTATTTATGGTTTCTCGAAGGTATCATGATGAAATTATGAAATTTTACCCCATTTATTGCCAAAGAGTATTGGTAGATATATTAAAAGCATTTAATAAATAGCACAAAACTAAAAAGTAAATTTAACCTAATAAATGGGTTTTATGCAATGCTCTAAGCCAACATGATAGAATCATCAAGTTTTACCAAATTTTTCAACTTTTATTACATATTATAAAATTATATATTTTGTTAAGTGTATCGAAATCATTACCAAAGCGATTCGCTAAAAATTTCTGAGTGATCTGTGTTCCCATAGAGTCAGAAAGATCTTAAAGTTTAACATGATCTGGTAATTTAACCATACTTTTTTTTTTCAGAGTCGATGCATGAATTTTTGCGTATTTTTCATTGAATGAAATTGAGTATGTATCACAGTCGAAAATAAAATTTAAACTAATCTCAAATTATTGTAATAATTTTAAAAAATCAATCAAAAAACGTATAAAAGTCGAAAAAAATGTGTAACTAATTTTATCAGAAGTTTATTCTTTTTGTGTTTTGTACGCAGCTGTTATTTTAGAAAAGATCCTGCACACATTAACACAATTAATGAAGTTAGTAAAAGCGTGTAATTTTTTTTGATTATCGTAGTTTTTGCTTCAAGTAATTTTTAAAATAAAAAAGAGGGTGTCGTATTTTATTATACAAACGAGTAAGAAAAACTATTTCTGTTCTATTATTGTTTCTTTTTGATCAAAAAATATTAAATATAACATATGGATCACGTACAGTACCAGAATAATAAGCAAATATGGATTTATGGAATAACTGAAGCATAGCTTGGGATTTTGTTTAGAGAATACATAGAAAAATAATGAAATAAACTAATATGTTGACTCAAGCAACCGTATTTTTTTGGAGAAATCCTAAAAGCTTTCTGTACTTTTTTCACAGGAAGGAATAATTTCCTTTTAGTGAAACTCTAGAACATTCGATTTTCAAAACAGGGAGAACCTAGAATAATTTATGTTTGCTAGTATAAGGAACTATTCGAAAAAGAAAATTCGAGGAAGCCATTTCGATTGGAGTCTGATAATGTACTAGACATTTTATACTTGAGTTTTTCCGAGAAAAGACATATATAGAGTATGACAGTGCGCAACAAGAAATAGCTAGAAAAGCATTTCCAGGGAAGAGATAAAAAAATATTTCTGTTCCTAACGCAAAATAGCGTGAGAAATTAGTTTTTTTGAAATGGCAACACTAACGAACTAAATTTATTGTTTCAAGTAAACTATTTCCATATTTTTTATTGGCAAAATAAACAAGCAAGCATTTTTGAAACTAATAAAGTTTGTTATTGTATTTTTGCACAGTCAAAATCAAGTCTTTTCATGAGTAAAAAGACAAAAAAAAAAAAAGAATAACATTTGGAGACTGTAATTTCGAAAAATTATTTTATTTCCATTACCCTTATTAGAAAAATATGAAAAGTTAGTTATTATTAAAAATATGTATTCAGTAAAGGAATTAAAATAGTTACAAAAATCACTTAAAAATGTTTTGGAATATTTTAAATAATAAAAAAGTAATAATGAAATTACAATGTATAAAAAATAATTTCAATTATTTTATATTGAAATAAACTTGCCAAAATAATTCCAACACTTGAATGTATTTAAGAAGAAATTTCCAATATTATATAAAGTTTAATTATTTTTCTTCAAAGACTCGATGCCCCCATATAAACGCCTATTGCTTGAATTGCTTAATTGTTATTTAAATTATTAAAAAAAAACACTTTTTGTTTGTAATTCATAATAATTTTTTATCAAACTTTACCTACTTTTCGTTTTGCATAATCGTTACGTAGAAGATTCCTGCTTATTAGCCTTATTTTAATAAAAATACATTAAAACAAAAGAATTATTACGATTTTGAACTAGTTTTTCTAGAAAGTCTCTTTTTGAAATAATATTGCATTATTGAATAATTGATACTGCACCAAAAAATGCATGGCATTAGTGTTATTGAGCAACAAATTATTTCTACAATAATTATTTCATTATGCATATTTAATATAAAAAAAACATCAATGCAGTTAAAAGAGATTTATTCTCTAAGATTAGTAAAAGAAACTATCCATAAGAAATGCTTCATTTATATCTTCCCTTTAGTTTTAAAATAATAAAAAAGACATATTTTCTATACTTGTTTTAGCCTATTTGGAATACTTTTTAAAATTTTCCATACAATCATAGTCAATTTAATTTCTGACATTAACAGAAAACATTTCAAATAAAAAAATTGGAACTCACCTCAAAGTTAACACAAGTTTTGAAACTAAAAATTAATTTTAATCAGTATTTTGCTTTCCGATACCCATTTTTAACTTATTAGAATTAAGACAAACGAAGGAAAAATATTTTGTTTTAAACAAGACTAAAAAAGATTTTTACCCCAACGTTACCCACGCTAACAACAGAAGATATATTTGGGTGACATCCAACTTTTATATCAAAACCAATTAAGCATGTCCGACGGTTAAGCGAAGAAGATAAAAATAGCGGCTGAAGTTTTAATTAAATGCCTCTCGGGGAAATAAATTAGCAGCTAAGTTCGATTGCTTCGATGAATAACAGCAATGGAATGCAAAAAGTAAAACAAGACGATAAAATTAATCCTTTTCTATAAAGTTGACATTAGTTTTAAATTTGAAATAATTCGCCTTGCTCACAGCTCGCTTTGCCTTGCTCACAGTTCTCTTTGCCCTGCTCACAGCGAATAATAATCTTTATCTTATTCCCAGATGTATCACACAAGTTCAAAATGAAGAATAAAACAAAGAAAAATTATAGACATATGTAAAAAAAGGGGGGGAAATAATAAGTAAAAAAATAACAAACAACAGTTTAAAAAAAAAATTTATATATATATATATATATATATATATATATATATATATATATATATATATATATATATATATATATATATATATATATATATATATATATATATATATATATATATATATATATATATATATGTCAACAATCCCATAGTCGCTTTGGTGAATGTCCGAAATATTTGTTATATCCGATTCGATATCAATTTATTCATTGACAATATCATATTTACTCGATATTTTAAAATCTGCTGAGGATAGATTAGGAGAAACATCAGTGTTCGGAATACCGGTTAAATGCATACTAGGCAGTGGCACTTGACCTTAAAAAACACTGATGTGGGGAGCAAAGTAAAAATTACCGAGTTTTTCCCATAAAGCTAAATTTTGCCATATTCTTGTAGTTCGGAATACATTTTTTTTCTCAATGTAGTTCATTGCAATTGATGCATCACGGGAAAAAACGAAAGAAAAAAAGTAAGATCTGAAAAAATCTAAAAACTCAGAAAAAAATATTTTTCTAAAATTCCAGAATCAAGACAATAAAATTTCATGATTTAAAATATCAAAAAAAGAAACAATGGAATTTGTTACTAATTGATTTTTCCCCATTAATTATTAATTTAATGATTAATGATTATTTTTTTCCCATTGTAAACTATTTCACGGTAGTTTGTTTTAGGCTTATACTTCAGCCGGCTTCAGCCGGGTGGGAACGATGCTCCCAGTGGAAAGAACATTCATTATTAGATACATCAAGCAAGCCACAATGAATAAATGGAAAATTTATTGGAGTGAATCAACTAAGGGCAGGCAGACATATAATTTCTTTAGGGATCCCACAGTAACTCGCCTGCAGTCAAACTTCTATTTAAACCAATTCTTAACGGGCCACGGGGTTTTCGGAATATATCAGCAGAAATTCTTCAATAAACGAGCAAATTGTAAATTTTGTGGCAGAGTACAAGACATTGACCACCTCATAAAATTTTGTCCCAAATTCCAGAGGATCCGTGGCAGAAAATGGGATCAATACACTCAACATCAACTTTATGCTGATATTGACTGCAGGGAGAAAATCATCGAAATTCTTAAATATACCCTCGATGATCTGCTTGCCCCTGCGAGCACACCTGACTAATTTTATCTGGTTTTATTTTTAAACTTTCGGCTTTTAGGTTTTCTGGTTTTAAATTTCTGCTTTTAGTATTTTACTTCGGCACTTGCCGTTTCCATGACTTTATTCTCCCCTTGAACTGGCATCTTCATTATACATGGGACATTCGAAATGAAATCTTGCTCTTGGTCAAATTCAGCACCCTCTGTCTTACCTGGTGTCATCTTTGAGTGTTATCATCTCAGTGAAACTTTGGTTTACCTTAGAACATTTTAATCTTAGAGGCACTTAGCCTTGAAAGGGAGACACTTGAACTTTTGGTCGACTATTTTATTTATTCTACTGGGCTTATTTTCGTCTTTTTTATTTTTAATGTGATTTTTCATATTTTACCATTTGATGATTTACCTGACCTTACTTTTATATGTTTTTACCTGTATTTTTGACACTTTTATTGTCGGTTGATTTTATCCACTTTGATGTTTTAAGCACTTTTAATCTTTATTCTGTTTTATTTTTATTTTACTTTTTCGATTTTGGGATTTTCCTATGTGTTTTAATCTTTTTAATTTAGTACTTTTACTTTTCTGTAGTTTGGTAGTGTTTAGTCACGTGCAAACGGGTGAAACCCTTATCCGCAAACTCCTTCGGGGGTAGGTCGGTTACTATTGGTCTTAGGCTTACACTATTTTGATCCAATTCTAATTGGTTACACCGCTCATCTACCAATATTTACTTTAATCGAATAAAAAATACTGATTTGTTAAGAAAAATTTATTTTGATGAAATTTTAATCTCCCTCCAGTGGAAAAAACCATTCACCAAAACGCGATTTTATTCTCCAAATGTACGATTTTATCACATTTGGCGAGGTGGCGAGTACGTGCGAATTAAAAGAAAGCTTTGAAAAAGTGATGTTAATAAAAAAATTATCGATGCATCAAGGAAAAAAATGAAAGAAAAGAAAAGCAAGATCTAAAAAAATCTAAAAACTCAGAAATTTTTTTTTCTAAAATTCTAGAATCAAGACAATAAAATTTCATGATTAATTCTATATGAGGTTGGGTGCAATGTTTCCAAATATAGTGATTTTTCAATATCCTTCTTACTTAACAATATTGGCAACTTGAAGAAACCACACAAAGACATATAAGCCTTAAGTTTCTAGCAAGTTAACTATTAATTGCCATCATTTATACAAATCGGATTTTTACCGATTTCATTGGATTCTGCTTATCCCATGTTTATTCCCATTCTGCTTGAATTCCAAGTCGGTTAAGGAAGATGCATTTTCAAACTACTCTTTTTTTATATATATTTTATAATCATCGTTGAACAGCCGACCCTATTTTTTTAGGTTACGACTACTTATGTTCAACTTCATAGCCTTTTAATTTTGAACCTAATCCAGAAGACAAGGGAGGTTCTGGATCAAGTATTTGGAGAAATTTGCCTTTGTGAAGGACATTTTAAATGGGACTAGCCCGCATTTGCGTAACATGAGGAAGAAAACCTTGAAGACCTTCCACAGTTAGCTTGACCGCAAGTGGACTTTAACCCATGATCCGTCTATCACTGAGGATATTTAACGTCAGCAATGTCGTCGGGGCGAGCCGGGTGCGGAATTCGTATCGACCAGCCATCGTTTGGATCGAAACCCGGGTCGCTTCATTGGCTCTGTTCAAACGCTCTATTCCCTGAGAACCCATAGCTCACACTTGCCGTTTGTAGGGATTAAAATATATTCGTAGATAAAGTTGTCACAATATGAAACAACTCATATGACTTAAAACGATTAGACAAAATAAACTAGATACTTCCTTGGCAAACTATTTTGCATAAATAGCTTATGCTAATGTGATAAATACTAATATACTTTTGTAGTTTGGAAATAAATTAAAAATCAATATAAAAAAATAGCAATTGTAGTGTGACAGTATTAAATGTTTCTGAAATATAATACATTTAATAATAGAAAGACAATGAAATGTGTAGAAAGTTTACTACCAATGTTGTGACATTGAATTAGTCATCAATGCCGAAAACGTCATGCTAAAAACTTGCGTCATTTCTCTGGAGGATTGTGATAGCTATGTTTGATTTTAATTATTCAGGAAAAATAATGCGCATAAAAAGTCTAAATATGATTCAAATATCATTGAAGAAAATGGCACAATAGGCATTTATGAATGATGAATTCTTTACGATTGTGCAGCTGTGATATATGAAGCACGGCAGATGGTAAAAACAATCTCTCCACTCATAATTGTCAATAGATACGGTAAATTCAGATTTAAAAAAAAATGCAAATGTAATTTTTGGTAAAATTTTTTCCCAAATATCATTGGAATATAGAGAACAGAATTTGAATACTTTCTTCATTTAATAAATAACTGTAGAAAATAGTTTTGTTGTTAAAATGTTTTAATACTTAGCAAATCTTTACTAATGAAGGTCTAAAGTGGTTCAAAATTAGATTTAAAAATGTTTCTTAATGAATTGGCATATGCCATTGCTTTATTTTCTCATACGTTCCACTAGAGATTAATTAATGACAAATTAGAAAAAACAATTATACTATTACAAGGACTTATAACCTTACAAAAACTACTCCGCAGCATTTGCGAAAGTATGTATTTTATGAAATTATATTTGAAAATGAAATTATTTATTTCAATTCGCTGAATTCATCCATTTATTTAAAAAAAAATATTTATGATATTTCTGATACGTCTCGCACGAGATTTCCTTATTGATATAAAATTTATTTTATCCTTATTGATATAAAAATTTTCTTTATTTTTTTAAAAAGATAAAAACTACATTAAAACACATTTCATTAAGAAAATGCACTATAAATGTCCGGCATATGATCATGAAATCACACACGTTTGCTTCTATTATTACCATTGTGCTAGCGTCGTGAGATATAGACAGTACCTATGCAAGGGGAATTTCAGCTTTCGATCCTACACTGTAAAACATTTAGTGTATCTCTACTCCAAAAATGGTGTCAACTAATTTGCACCTAAGTGTAGTAGTGAAGCGTTCACCATACCCATGTTCTTTTGCACAACTTAGTGTAAAGCAACCGTCAACCATTTTTGTTATATTATAATTTCATTAAGGTATCCGTCTAGTTTCTACAACTTTTTTCAAAAATATTAATATAAAATTAAACTTTATATGTTTTATTATGTGTAAAAACGTATAAAACTAGCAAAGAAAATATTATTAATTTATTTACTTCTCGAATGGTCATATTAAAGTAAAAATAAGGCATATTTTGTATGATACTCTACACAATGTGGGTAAAAAAAATTCTAAAACCCAAAACAAAAAGCCCTTTGTGGATTTTATCTAGAAGACTATCAACTTTGTTTTGAACTATTATCTTAAAAGCAAGTTCATATACTAAGTTAGGGATGAATGTAATAAAAAAAGCAAATTTTTAAAAATGAAATTCTACTTTTGCCTTTTAGTCTGTAGTTCAAAACATGTGTGCTATAGTAATAAACGCTCATGAGGAATTGTAGATAATTATTTTAAAAACAAAATAAGATATTGTGTTCAATGTGATGTAAAATGTGAAAAAAAAACTGATTTAAAGACCCAAACTCACTAGTCTATCCACTGTTATCACTTTGCACAAAAACTAATACAACTTTGTAATTAATTGGAGTACACACAAATGTAAAATATTTTTAGAAAGCAACGACTACAGGAATTCTAAACTTATAATGAACTAAATTTCAAAAATTTAGTCAAGATACAAAAATATTATATCTACTGATTTTAAATATTTTAATTTAAAACCGAAATATGTAATGTTACACCTATCTCCCTCTTCCCTGCTATAAACTGTCACAATTTTTAATTCATTTTTTTAAATTATACATATATCAATTATTATCATAACTATTATAATTACTATTATAATTATATATCTATTATTATTGCCTATTATTATTATCTATCCATATTATTATTATACTTCTATATATCTACTTTATTATCATTATTTTATTATACATAGTTAAACGAGGCATTTGAAGACAGCACCTAGGAGATATGAAAAAAAATCTAAAATGAAGCATTTAACTAGTTGAAACAAAATTTTATTCTCTCCTAAACCTTTTTATTTCCCTAATAATTAAAGTTTTCAAAAATTAGCTATGAATGCATATCTATAATAGCATATAAAAAACTTCTTCGAACGAAATTACCAATTTGGTTTAACGAGGAAAAGAAAGATTCTGCAACAAATACTAGAGAAAAAATTAAAGCTAGTAAATAAAATACGTAGTAGTTAGGATTTCAGCAAATATATAGTTTAAATTCTTGGAAAGCTTAATTTTACAGAATTTCGCTGTGAAATAAATACCAGGACAGATTTTTTTTATTTTTTTTAGCTTTTATCTTTGCGAATCTTTCTATTCCTTCTCAAGGCCAGCACTTAAAATTTTTAAATTGTGAAATATTTCATCCTCGTAATAGAAATCGAACATTTTAATAATAAGAAAAAAATGGATCGATCAATACTTTTTGTCGTTTTTCTTGTTAGGGATTACAACGCAAATAAAAAATGGATGGATTTGAAAGAGGAAACGTCCGTTTATAAAAGCAGAGGTTAAAGAAATATTTTCCGAAGATCGAATTGTAATTTGTGGGAAAAAAATATGATTCAAAGAAAAATTCCAATTCTTGTAAAAACTTTTCCTTTACTGACAGAGAAAGTCGGCTTTCTTTTTTATTACAAAAGAAAAAAATCAGCTTTTACTGTCAAGACGTTTCCTGATTGGAAGTTCCGGTTTCTCTTTTCTGATACACTTTATAGCGCATTTTCTGTTCGCTTTTTTCATCTCTTCTCCATTAAAAGATCAAATGAGAAGAGGGAAATAATAAAATTACAATGCGTAACTGGGATAAAGTTTAATTGCAGTAATATGTCAGAAAACTCTTAACTCCTGGTCATAATAAGTAAAACAAAATAATGAAACTTTTGCTCTTGCTGAATTAGGAATGCGCAAAATACTGTAGTAGATGTGGGCAATTAAAATGCCGAATGTTTTGTTTCACATTTTTTTAATTATTAAAATGTATGTAAAACACCTTCTTGTGTGTGTTACCGACAATACATGAAATGAAGGCCGGGATAGCCTGGTTAGTAGGGCACTGGGCCCATGTCCAAGAGTTCGTAGGTTTGATTCCCTCCGGCCGAAGACTCACCGTGTTGTAAATGGTGACTGATGCATGATAAATCTGTCGAATCGTAAAGTCTTCCATGTTCCCATAACAAATCAATACCTCTGGGGGTACTGATCCAGGAGTTTCCTTGTCTCCTGGATAGGTTCAAAATTACAAGGCTACTGATTTGAACATTAGTAGTCGTAAACCCAAAATTGGGTCGGCGGTTCAATGGCGGATCTAAAATATGAAATGCATGAAATGAGAACCGTGGTGGCTCAGAGAATAGAGCCTTCACCTCCCAATAAGGTTAACCGGGTTCGAATACCAGCGATGGATGGTCAATATGAATTCTCCACCTGGCTCGCATTGACCACAGTGCTGACGTAAAATACCCTACAGTTTCAGACGGATCATAGGTTAGAGTTCCCTAACTGTCAGACTAACCGTGGGACGTGTTTGAGGTTTACCTCTCCATGTTACGCAAATGCGGGTTAGTTCCATCAAAGAGTTCTCCACGAAAGTGAAATTCCTTTCAATACAAAGTTGCCTTGTCTTTTTGATTGGGTTCAAAATACGAGGCTGAAGCGTAGATATTGGTAGCCGTAAACTCAAAATTGGGTCGGCTGTTCAAAGATGGTTATGAAATATAATGTATGAAATGACCCGCGATGACTCATAGGATAGAGCGTTCATCTCTCAATGATGTGGATCAGGTTCGAATCACAGCGGTGGCTAGTTGACACGAATTCTGCCCTCAGCTCGCACCAAGCGCTGTGGTGACGTAAAATATCCTTAGTAGTAAACGGTTCTTGGAATAAATTCCGTTTGTCTTTTTTCTAACTACGGAAAGTTACCGTGGTTTCAGTTGCCATCAGGCTAACCATGGAAGGTTATTGTGGTTATCCTCTCCTTGTAATGCAAATGCGGACTAGCTCTAATAAAAAAGTCCTACACGAAGGCTAAATTGTTCCATTGCTTGATCCATGAATTTCCTCGTCTTTTGGGCAGGGTTCAAAATTACAAGGAAATGGAGTCGTAAACTCAGAATTGCGTCGATTGCTCAACGCTGGTTATAAAATAAAAATAAAATGTACGAAATTCCAACCTTCTGTAGAATATTTAATCATTGTATAGAATGAATGACGTTTTCAAGCAATGTATGAAATACGATAGAGATTTTATACTCTATCAGCCTAGTAATTGAATAAAAAGTCTAGCCAATCTATCAAAGGACGAATGCTACGAAATATGAGGATTATTATATACTACTTTTTATGTTCATAGAAGAGAATGTCTATTCATGGTTTCTATTGGACTATCTAAATGGAATACCAAATCATGTATTGCATAAGTTTTCATTAATCATCATATAGAATGTGCAAGCAATGTCTGAAATAACAATCATTTCATAGTGTGACAGCAAATTTTAGGCATTCTATACAGTGATCGGACATTTTATAGAATGTATTTTATTCACTGACGGTTACACATAAATTCATTTGTCACTTTTTCCTATTGTAATCGATAGTGAAATTCTGCCCTCAATTTGCTACAATAAGGAGAGATGAAAGATGAAAGAAAGTGAAAAAATATCTTTAAGGAAAACATTATACGTTTAGAGATTTTGTCGTTCTAAATAAAACTGAAGCATTAAGACGAGTTTGTTCACATTTAAATGTATGAACTTTTTCCTTAAACCCCCTATTCTCCTAAGAAACTATATGTCTAAATTTGAATCATACTGAGTGACACAGTATCGTATTTTTGAAACACTGTAAAGTTTATAATGACCAGTGTGGGACTGAATAAAACACAGAAATCATTGAACCTTTATTGATCTGAGCTGGAAAAAAAAGGAAAAAAAAGAATAATATCTAAGATTAATATTTTAATATTAGTTCAGTGCCTGCCATTTGGAAAATGTTTTTAAAAATATATTTTTGGTCATAGCATTAATTTGTAACGTACTTTGACTAAAAAACAATAGCACTGAAAAATATAAAGTTTTCAGAATCAGGGTTATAATCAGACAATGCACTGCAATGATAAATATCAATCAGATTTAATATTCAATTCCGTTCTCAAAATATTAGAGCGATATTTTCTCAGCTGATCCTATTTCTTCATTGATGTCAATATTTTTGTTACCAAATAAAATATATCAACAATCACAATAATATCGTATTCAATAATTATCGCTTCGTATAATTTTTACGATATTGTCATATTCGATGCACCTATGTGTATTTTCGTTTGCCAGTAACCTGTGTAAATCAGAATTTGCCTTTATTCTGCTTGCTGGTAAACTTGGCGTCATGGTACGAATAACCTAAATTCTGATATTTTTTTATTAAATTTGTGATTTTCGTCATATTTGTGATTCGTCAACTTACGTCAGCCGGTGTATTTTTTCTAACAAGCTTTACTTCTGCACCTAAACTGCAAGTTAACCGAATTTTAAGTATAATTGTGTTTTTTTCCAGCGGTTTCTTCTACTTCTATCTTTTAAAAATTCCTTTAAAATGCTCCTTCCATGACAACTCATGTTTTAATCTATAACAATGCTTTTCTTAAATGAAATTTCATAATTACAATGCTTTGTCTAGACCGCATAATCACGGAAAGAGGTGATTGATTATAAACCACCCCTTAAAATTTAAATATTGCTGTAAAAAACACTATATAAATCGGTGTATATATATATATATATATATATATATATATATATATATATATATATATATATATATATATATATATATATATATATATATATATATATATATATATATATATATATATATATATATATATATGAACTGCATACATGTAAATAATTAATTTTCAATTAAGTTTTCTAAGTGCATATTTTGAAATGAAAAATTTTTCTTCAAAGTGTAAGTCACGTTTTTTACTAATAAAGTTTTTATGTGATAATTATTTATTCATGAACATGATGTTTTACGAGAATATATGAAGTGCACGAGGAAAAATGTCTTAATCATATTCTGTCTGCGTTTTAATTAGGCAAAATTGGGAGAAACATTTGTTACAATACCAACATTGCGTCACATAAGGATAAAGCCATCACAAATATAAATTCGGTGCAATCACTTAAACAATTACTTATATTAGTTTTCCAGAACAGTAATAAAGTAAATAAGAAAAAAAACTGCTGACGAAGTTAAAATTGTTTGCCATGCAGCATTTAGTTTCAATTAGAATCGATATTAAATAAATAACTTTTTTTGCTGACATTCATGTATTAGTAGAAACATCGAAAAGAGAAATTTTTTTTTTAATGAAATGATTCGAATTGCTGTTAAATTTTCCACATACATACTTTAATTGACCAATTATTTTCCAAGCTGCAATTTATCATTTACAATTATTATTTTTCAACACAATTTTACGATAAATTTTATATATTTTTCAAGAATTTATTGAAACACAATGCTGTTTTATTTAGGTTTCGTTTCAGACTAGAATAACGAGCTGTTTTTTCATTATATTTTTTTAGTTAAAGAATAAAAAAATAAGGAAAAAATACATTTATGGTCGGTATATTCTTCCAAATGATGTTCAAATCAACTAAAAACCAACTGTGTTTCTTCAAACTATTTCTTTTAAAAAACTACGTAACTATCTATACATGTTTTAAATAAAAGTCATATACTTTACTAGAATTTAAACTATTTCGGAAACTATTTTACTTCAATAACTGGTTAACTGTTTTTTATCGCTTAAAAGATAGTTAAATAAACTAAATTCAACCTTTCAGTTTTTCAATCTCACAATTAAATTTTTGAAAAATTTTTTTTTTTACTTATTTTGAGTTAACATATTTAAATTAAAATCTTAAAATTTCAAAATTGTTTAAACTTTAGATGAGAATAAAGTAGATTCAACTTTCCAACTATGAAATTTTCTCAAAATTAATATTAAACTGTAATTTTTATTTAGTTTTTCACTCTTGTCGCAGTATTTACACAAATCGCACTAAAGAACTATTTGGTGTAGCAAATCTGAAAAATTGTACAATAAGATTGTTAAAAATTGTGATTAGTACAATTCGTTGAAAATAAACATTATTAAATAGGATATAAGCGAAACACATGTTTGATAATGTTTTTTCTCTTTTTAATTTCAAAGGTGCTCTTTTAAGACTGGAATCCATGGATATCTCATGATAATGATTATAAATAAGCTATTGAAATCACATGAAGATTGATTTTGCCCATAAATTTTGTCCATGGCAATTGCGTAACGGTATGCAGAGTTTCGCTATTATTGTGTTAATATTTACAATATTTATTTGATAATTAAATGACACACAATTTAAAAAGATAAGGTGCTTTTTTATTTTCTTAAAAAATATTATGGCATTAGCTGAATACATGCTCCCTGTAGGGTGTAAAATAGGAAGAAAATGATCTATAAATATATAGTGATCAACGCTACGAAATCATACATAAAATTGAAAGGTATCCGCAAACATAATTAATAAGACAAAAATAATACCAATTTTTATTTATCTACAATTACTTGTTAATGATTATTACTTATTAATGATTATTGCTTGTTACTTACTTGCATAATGATTATGATTAATAAAATTGAATAATAATAAATGAAAATGAAGATGATTGGATAATGATTAAGGATTATTGAAAATGAAAGCGATTGAATAAGAATGAATGAAAATGAAGATAATTGAATAAAATGATAATTAAGATGATTGAATTATGATTGATGAAAATGAAGATGATTGAATAATGAATATGATGAATGAAAATGAAGATAATTGAATAATGATTATAATTAATGAAAATGAAGATGACCAATGAAAATGAGCATTTTCTAATGGAATGATTAGAAAAATTCAATTTTCCAATATCCTTTCTTAAAGGATTCGTTTGAATTTTTGTTAATGTTAAAGCCATTGTGATTTCTTTTAAGTATAACAAATATGCACCTTATCAAAAGATAATAGGCGATTAAATTTTTTATATAACAAATTTTTGAAAAACTAAAACATAAAATAATGAAATAATTTCAAAGAAACACATTTCTAACATTCAACTAGGTTTCAATTCCATATAATAATTTGAATTTTTCATAATGTCTTATATTTTTTACATAAGAAATGAATAATATAATTTAAAAATTATATTAAAGTTTTTGAAATTTTTAAACCGAAACTAATATTTCCATTACATGAAATGATAATTTTCAATTCTAAAATTGACATAAAATCGAAATTTGATTACTTATACTGCAGCTGCTTCAACTAATTTCATTTTTAAATATATTTTATAATATTTAAATACATCAATTGATTAATTTGATTGATTAATTAGGTAATTTTTTAAATTATAATTGCTGTTAATAACATTATTTTATTTTTGTTTTCTCTTCATTTTCTTAATGTTTGTTTAATTATTAAATTTACTTTATATTTAAGTATGGTTTTGTTTGAGGTTTTAAACAATATCGATGGCGTCATTCATACTTTATATTTATTTAAACTACTGTAGAGATATTAAAACATTTTATGTTATTAAGATTAATTACACGGAGAAAAACGTTCTGGTAAAATCATTGACTGTATGGTAATGACACTTTTGGGAAAAAATCAATAATTTGGTAATAAAAACAAAAATATAAAGTATTTAAGCAATTCATTTGGTAATTCCTTCGTTCGTAAGATAACGGCAGATTGTGAATTCTGGTTTTCGAAATCATAATTTTACCCCACACATTTAGAAATAAATACAAAACTAAAAAAGCTAATTTAACGGAATAAATTTTTTTCCCCTTCTCTAGGGAATCATGATAAAATAAAAAAATTTTTCAACATTTAACAAGATTTTTCATACATTAGAAAATCATATTTTATTGTTAGTTTTAGTAAATTCATTATCAAAGTACTTCGTCAAAAAGTACCGAAATTTTTGAAAACCCCACAGAGCCTGAAAAACGGTAAATTTTAAGATATTCTTGTAGTTTTGATCACATTTTATTTCTCAATGCAAGTTATTAAGTGTTCAGAACTATGAATGTTGTAGCCAGAGTGAAAATATTGGAGTGAAAGTGTTTAAAGTGAAAGTGAAGTAGTAAAAGTGTTTAAATTTATGAATTATTTTTTTCAAGTCGGAATATTTAATAAATTTTGCTTCAAATGGATTTTTTTATCTACAAATAACTATATTTTTTCTTAATTTTTTACAATAAACACACATATTGCACTCTGTCTAATTTTCAGTTTTATTTCTTTTTTTTTTTGTTCAGGACACATCAGAGATAATTTAATTCACTACGCCAAGTATCCCTTTCATAAGATCATTAAATAAAACTATTTCCTCATTACTGTCAACGCCTTTGCATAAAAAAAGTCCTCAATAAGCTCAGATTTATCCTATAGCAAAACTATAACCTTGATTATCATCAATGAATCATAATTATGGCACTTGAGGAAAATTATATTTGTCATATGATTTAATATTAGACGCATTAAGAAATAGTGATTAATAAATTCAAAACATAAACATAAATGTCTTTTTATGCATGTCATATTTATAAATAATTATTTTTTAAAACAGAAGAAAGGCTAAAATGTAAAAAATTGATTTTCTGAATTAAAAGTAAAGAAATAAAAACTTTCTTCAAAGAGGAAATGAAATATTTTAATTTTGTCTGGGGTAGACCAAATGCCAAAAATCGGATTTTAAAAAAAAATGATTAAAAGCGAGTAAATCCTATAGTCGAAAATATTTGCTGTATGCTAAAATTGAAGAATTTTGAAAATTTATTACAAAAATTACTCTTTACTAAATGCTTATATGTAACTAGAGAAAAAATATGGTTATGAAGAACATGATAAAATTTACAGTGTTTCTGGCACTATGGGAACACAAAAAACCTCGTTAATTTTTACCAAAACACTTCGGAAATGATTTTGGCAAAATTAGCTATAAAATATTGGTTTAATAACATGAGATAAGATTTGGTAATTTTATCTAGAATTTTCTGTAATTAGAATTTTCGTATACAGTTACCACTACAACGAAAAATTACCAAATGAATGATTTAAATACCGTATAATTTGTTTGTTTTTTTTTAATCAAAATTATGATTTTTTTATCAGAAATATCATTATTATACAATACAGTAATTTTATCAGAATTTCTTTCTCTGTGAAAATACATAGCATTATTAGTTTAGATGAAACCATTAAAATATTGTTTATAATAAGTAACATTATTGTTTATAATAAGTAACATAACATTAAGCATTGTTTATAATAAGATGTAGCATTAAAAACAGATTGATTAAGAGATGTGAAGTATTTATTATGGTTTATTGACTAAAGATATCCTTAGAAATGTAAAAGAATTGCATAGAAAAACCAATTCTGAGATATTTCTGGCGAAAAGTTCAATTTTCATACAAAGTTATGATTGGTAGAGAGAAACCAAATGAACGACATGGAATCAAACAAAAAAAACTGGCGCTGTTTCATTCTAATTATTAATAAAGCAGTATCTCACAATGTTTGATATTAAATTAAGGGATAACTAAAGTGAGAAAATTGAAATATAAGTGATTTATGCTAAAAGGCACATTTCGCATTTGTGAACTTGTTTCAAGTTGTCGTAGATCATATTTTTACATTGACTAAGTGGTAATCAGATACACTGTCTTAAAAATAAGTGATAGTCAATTACTTAGTCAAATGATTGAGATAAAAGTTTAGTATTTATAAGGAAAAATTCATTTCATTACTTAATTTAAAATAAAAATTAATTCAAATGTGATTCAGATTTAAATTTCTCAGTTTTGTCTTCCAGCTTTTCATAAAAAATTTTCATGAAAAGCAAAAAAAAAAAAAAAAATTAAATATGTTTTACTATTTATTTATAAAAAAATTATTGTATTAGCTTTACGTGTCACTGTTATAACTGCAATAAAAATTTATTAAATATACTTTACAAAATTATAAATAATGAAACAATTATTTTAAAAAAACCTATTATAAGAAATCTATAATCTTTAATTGTATTCATAAAATCATAATCATAATTTCAGAAACCTGTAAAATGGGGACGTTTATAAAGATTTAATAAAAAAAAATTCACGCATAAGAACATAGATATTAGCCTTTATTTCACGGTGGAAAATATTTTACCGAATAGGGCAGTTAAAATAATTTAATGCTGTTAAAAGTGTCCATTTCTTTTGATTTATGATTTTTCGTCTTTTTCTGCTTCTTAAGTCATTTATCCGGGAAATTTAATGGCCAAATTGGAGTATTTTGATTCAACTAATATTTGCTTTAACAATAATATTCTCTTTCTCAAAAAAAGTATATTTACATGTGACGGCTCAAACGCATTCGAAATTTATAATTTGAAAAGCAAAACTTTTGAAATAAGGGAAAATTGGTCGTTTTTTTCAGCTGAAAACAGATTAAGGCTCTTATATTTCGGCTCAAAATAAGTAAAATTTATTTTAAAATTTTATCTAATGCAACACTCACGTAATATAAAAATATTAAATCAATGTGTTAAACAAATACGTTATAGTATAATGCTATATGATTTTATATAAAGATGTATACACAAAATCGTCCCAGTTTCCGTTGTAATTTAATACTTTTAGTTTACTTTTAAAATTAAAAGTATTAATTTAAACTATTTTTAGGTTATTTAAGAAATTCCTTTTTTGTTCTTGTGAAACAATAATACAGATCAAACAGATTAAAAAATAAGACACGAGAATTTTTAAGAAACTTCTAAAATATGTCTTGGGACTCATATTGTTTAATGAAAACGTGGATAAATAAGCAAATTAGAATAAAAAAAACATTTGCTATTTTTTTAAAGAAAAAACTATCACATTTATCCATTTTCTTAAAAAAATACTATGAATCTTACAATATGAAGTTTAGAATGTTAATATTTATTTAAAATATATAATTTTAAAAATGAAAATAATAAATTCTGAAAAGTTAATAGGTAGAAAAGTAAATGCCTAAAAAAATTCTCAAAATTAAGTTTTTTTCTTTCTTCAGAAGTAATAGATAAATGTATTAAACGAGACTATTTATACAGATGATATAACCGAAGCATTTTCGGAATATTTAGTAGTATTTGCTGAAGTGTATTACAGAAATCTAATATCACCATATGATCGTAAAAAATAACTTTATTTCATTTTCATATTTATGATTTTTTGGATTATGCTGAATGCGTCATACATTTAAATTTTCAAATTTAATTTACGATAAAAAATACTCTATTGCACATTGCTTTTAATACACTTGTTTCAGCTGTAAAGAAACATGCACGATGCTTATTTTAATGCAATATTCACGTAACGTAGGTGTTATTAGTAAAGAAGTTTCCTTTAATTTCTGTATTAGACGTAGGTGGCAAAAAAAGGTAAAAATATTTCATGGTTAATTTTTAAAAAGAAAGGAAACTTTAGCGGAACGTGCATTGTATTTATAACAGAGATAATAGAGCTTGATCATCCCAGGGTGTATTGTGGTCTGGAGAGGTGTATTGCATAATGCTTCCGTGAAGAATTGTATAAAAAGGCCATAATTAATAATAATTAAATGTAATAATTGTAAACAATAAAAAGAAGCACTGTGATAGTGAGATATTTGTAAGGCATCTTGACAAGTCTTTAATTCCAATCCGTTGCCTGTCACACAAGTGATACAAAAAACAAACTATTTACGAATGATTACAATGCCCTGGGTCAATCAGGCAGAAACTCGTAAGAAGGTGTATCGATAAGCCAAAATAATTAGTGGGATTATTTCGGCTTATTGATGCACCTTGTTACGAAGGTGTATCAATTATCAGAATTTTTCAGAGAATCAGATTCATTCTATGAATGATTACAGCGCTCTCAATCGGTCAAGCAGAAATTCGTAACAAGGTGCATCGATAAGCAGAAATAATTAGTGGGATTATTTCGTCTTATTGATGTACCTTGTAACGAAGGCGCTCCAATTATTAGCTTGATGAACAATTAACGGGATAAGGTCGCGGACAGATTGGTGAAAGAGTGAAGTGAAGGTGAAACAGCCACTGAGTACTCACTTACTCATAGGGAACGCTGTTCCTTTGAAAGGTCCAAACCTCAAACTTCATCTATTGTGGCGTATACCATCTTCACATCATTGGCATCATAGGACATCCATGGTACTCTGCTGGACCGAAATGCTACCGAAAAGTCCAGACTGCTTTTGGCCAGATTTTACACTAGTGCAACGTTATTCCATAATATTTCAAATGAGGCAATGACATTGTAACTTTGTTCTAATGAATCAAGGCAATTGATTAAAATTGCATCCATGGAATTGAGGCAACCATAAAAAACCACTTATTTAATAATTAACGCTTAATTGATACGAAGTTTAAAATAGGCATTTGATATAATAACTGTACTCCGTTGCAAGTTAAGAAAATATCATATTGCGGAGCAGGATTTAGGTAATCATCCGCGACTGCACATATTTCCGTTTTATTTAGCTATCAAATTATATAATTATGCTATCAAAACAATATAAAAGCTTTTAAAAGTTAAACTCGTCTTACAGAAATGCAGTTCGTGCTATTGTTTATAAGAAAAAAAAGACCTTGTGACGTCGTTTCAAGAGTTGGCGATGTTGATATTCGTTCGCACTTGTAGTTTGGCATCCATTCGGCGTGAACTTAGATGCAAACAGGCTCTTTCCATAGGGATAAGGGTTTTTTATTAACTTGCAATAAAGTATAACATATAATTTGAAAGAACAGGACAAAACATTTCATAACGATTTAACAATTCGAAATCTGCTAAATATGCCACACTGTTAATGTTAAAATATCGCACTATTCCTTACGGAATTTCAGCATTTGAAAACTTATTTAAGAGAAAGGATATGTAGACGTGGAAATATGATCCGTTTTAGTTCCCCTCAAAAGAGGAGACTATAGTTAATGACTGTCTTCTCAACGACCATTTTAACCAAAATAAGCTATTATCGTTAAAACCCGATTGCGCTATTAATTTCAGCAAATATTAGTTAGAAATTTACTCAAGATAAATATTGCTTTGTGAGTTTCAGGATATTTGTAATGTCGACGAGAATAAACTCAGTTAAAGCAAAATATTTGGCTTGAAAAATATAAAATAAAAAGTGGGAAATCCTATTAGGAAAAATAACAGAAATTTTCACAAAGAAATAAATGCATTAGTGTATAAAGTTTACAAATCACGTTTGTAAATTTTGATGAAAACTCATCATCGGGAAATTAGGGCTCTTCTGAGCCACATTTAATTTGGCTATTCTTGAATTTGGAAAGACGGTTTTCTTTTGTATGAAATGCGGCTTAATGTTGCATGAATTCAAAAAAGTTAAAAAGCTTTTTTCTGCACTGAGAGAAAAAGTATGATCCAAACTCCCTAAATAAGGTAAAATCTACCGTATTTCTAGCTTTATGGGAACAACAAAAAGTTCTGCATTTTGTACCGAAGTACTTTGGCAATGATTTTGATATAATTAACAATATAATATGTATTAAATATGGTAACGATGGTAAAAATTGGTAATTTCACCATAATATCACAGAATATGGCAGAAAAACCATTTATTCGGAAACATTTACTTTTCAGTTTCGTAATTTTTATTAAATGCGTGGTAATAGGAACTGTAATTTTGAAAACCTGAGTTTCCGGAAAACCGTTGCCGATCAAACTTATCAAATAAATGGTTTAAATACCGTATATTTTGTTTTATCAATTAGAATTAAGGTTTTTTTCTTCACCATAAATGTGATTCCCATACAGTACCGTAATTTTACCAGAATTGTTATTTTCCGTAAAGGGTTAATAATCGACCAAACTCATAAGTAAAACTTATCTCCACCTATCTGCTTAAACTCTATGTCTAAAATTATGTTATTTTAAGAAGTTTGTTGGATTGATTCCATTTACTGCGTGGTATTTTTGTCATAAACAAGTATTAGGAGATATTTTTGGAATTTTGAATTTTCTTACAGCGCTATCCTTACGAAATATGGTGCAGAAAAATAAATACTTTAATTATTCTTACATATAATTCAAAAATATTATCAAAAAATATTAATATTATTTATCATCCCAACTTGAATATTGTAAATACTGCTGGTCAGGACGCAAATACTTCAAAATAAAAAAAAAGCTTGATCAAAATATAGGTGTAAACTACCATTTTCTTTGTATCGGTTTACAGTTGACTAGTAGTGTAATATGAAAACAGTTTTATAATTCTCATTCCAATATGTCGTTGAATAATCTTCCCTAAAAAAACGCTTATTTTTTTACCACCCTCAGTGGGATGAAAATCAGTTTTCGCTGTCAAAAATTAAGAATTTTCAAGAGCTACTTCCAACTTTTTCTTGTAGCAAAATGTGCAAGGAACATGATAGGTAACTTTATTTTCCTATTAATAAAAAATGGCAATAAAATTCAGATAAAGTTAGCCCCAAATATATTGAATTGCCCTTTATTTGAGTGATTGGCATGCTGCTAATATTAGCCAAATTGTTAAATATTAGCAGCTATTCTTTTTTAGTTCCTGAAATACATGCGTCAAACATATATAAATTACTTTCATTCCACTGGGGAAATTTGGGTCCTTTTCATATCTTTTCTAAAAGATAAAGTTTGACTCTATAACTCTATAATTTAGAAACAGGTAAATAATTACAGTATTAATAAAATTTATTAAAAATTCTTTTTCCTTTATGTATTAAAAGGTCATTATAAAATTTATTTTCAACTTAAATAGAAATAATTATTGCTAACTGTTCATTTTATTCAGATAAGCATTTAATTTTCCAAATTTTTTTTAGATAAACGTTACCTGAATTTTGTTGAAATTATTGTTTATTTAATAGCAAAATAAAGTTCACTATCATTTCACTCGGGGCATTTTATTAAAAGAACACGATAAAAGTGACTTTTTGGTGAAGCCATCTACAGCATACGTGCAAATGATAGTATCTATCTTATTATATAAAACGCTAATACGTACGTATGTATCAATAAAACTGATGATATTTCTTTTCTCGCGCTGGCAACAGTTTTCATTTTTAATTGATTGGATTTGGCGCGCAAGAGCACGTAGTGAGCATCATATGTCTATCTATCTCCGATTGTCACCGAGAAAAAAACGGTTGGTTGTTTATGAGTACTGAAATAGTTCCTTTTCATTGGCAGAAATGAGAAGTGTTATGCTATTGCTATTTTATTTTGAATTGAGCGCTTTACTATTCCACGTTTTGTTATATTATCTTTACATCCGGCGTTCAGTGGCAGACTACTATTTCATATTGTTTTACAACACATGGCTTTAGCCCTTTTGTGGGAAAGACTTTAAAACAAAACTTACAACAGTTACTTTTCTCAACAACTGAAATTTAGAATAGTGTGATTAAGAAAAATATGTGAACTGTTTGCAATTTCAAATTAATATTGAAATTTTAATATTGTTTAGAATTTTCTACAGTGAAAAGTTTTCGGAACTTCAGTGTTCAAAAAAGTATACAAAAGATAGACGTTAAGAACGAATCCAATGAGCGAGTAAAGCGAGCATGGGATTGTGAGGCAATCCGAAATGAACTGCGAAAGCAGTTCCGGGGGTTGGCGAGCACCAGCGAGCAGGGGGCGAAGCCTCCTAGTCATATTCTAATTGTTCAGAGTCACAGACTGGGGAGTGCAGCACACTAAAAACTCTTCGTGTATTGAAAGGAATGGAGGAAATATTATGGTGTCAAAACTGAGTCTCGAACCCCTGTACCGTCTCTCAAGAAATTGACAGATTAATCCTCTCGGCTATAATGTGCACCCAGCAAGGAACTAAGTGGCTTCATTAGGTGGACTTAGTTGGTGTGATCAAATCCTGATTGTTTAACCGTATTAGGGGAAAGCTCGTAATAAACTGTTTTTCTCACAGTTAATTGCTTGATTAATATCTTATTTGAGGTTGTTTTGTCTTGTTCAAATATGAAATAACTATTAAATAAATTGTTATTAAATGATTTTTCCGAGAAATTTCTTACAGAGTACTTTACTAATTAATTTACGGTATGATATGAATGATTCATTGTAAGAGTATTTTTATTTGAAGATTATATTATGTATCTTGGTATTAAAGTAACATTTGAGAAATTCTTAAATATGTTAGCAGCAACATCAGATAGTAAGAGGTGCCCAGTTTTCTGTTGCTCCCCAGTCTCCATAGTCTCGCTTCCCTAGGAGAACAGTTATAATTCCTTTTGGTTCACCAAAATTCTCCTTTTGGTTTATTTATTTTATTTTCTCCCTAAAAAAGTCCCAGAATATACATTATTTATTCTATATAAAATAGCTTGTTCCTTAAATTGTCTTTGTCCTAAAAAAAAACGTTTTCTCTTCTCCCCCCAAACATGATCTTTCTGACAATTTAATTTAATTTTCATTATCAAAACCTGTTTAATATTTATTTCCCTATTATTCGTAAAATAATATTATTTATTATAAGGTAATGTTGGCTAACAAGGAATTTTATTTAGATAAAATATAAATGAGAGGTGAGAAGATATTTAAAAAAAAAACATTTTAATAACCAATAATAAACAGCTACAAATATTTTAAGATACGCGTTTCACATCTATATATATATATATATATATATATATATATATATATATATATATATATATATATATATATATATATATATATATATTCTGCTTGAAAATTATTTTTTTGTATGAATGTTACACTTTTCCACACTGTGATAAAATTATGCTTATGCGAACCATACATATAATATTCAATAATTTCATTAAAATTGTATTTCGATATTCAGTCGCTGTTGAGGCTAAAGCATTCATTAACGTTACAAGTCAACTTGCTCTGTCAATAATATGAGCGCGTATCATTTCAATATAATTAAATAGCTTTGAACCAATACCTTCACAGAAACATATTTAACAGGTAGATGCATTATCATGAATTATCAATTTCTACTGCACATTGAGAAATATAGCATATTGGCTTAAGTGAATGACTCAGGGTCGTATTTCATGTTATGCTGGTGATCGATAATTTTTTTTCTGTTGTTAAAATAAAAACAAACACGTTTCTTTCGATCCTTTCTTTGTTGTTGACCTAGTTGTTATTTACTTGTTTGATTAGGTCCAAAAGATTCATTACACGAGAAGAGGGTGTACTTTATATTTGTAAAAAGTGGACAATATTGTTGACAAATTTAAATTTTCTTTTTTATCTGAAAGTTGAATTAAGAGAATTGTATATAATGACAAATTGATTTTACTAAATGCTTTTTTTTCGTATCGAAAATTGCGACCAAAAATGCTAAATGTTTTTTAACATATTCACTGATAATAAATAATAATGACGAAAAATAATTACATTATTGCTTCGAAAAAATACAAGTAGCGTAGCACTGAAAATAAAACACAGTGGTGATTTTCTTATTTTTTTTTATTTCTTTATGAACTTAGGATGGGATTATATTTTACATATGCAAGTTCAATAATTTCTACTTGGGATTTTTTTTCTTTTGAGAAGCAACATATTAATCTTAAAAGTTTGAAAATAGATTTGAAGTCATGGTCACCTCTCGGCAGCTTTTTATCTCTTCGCAGCACCTCCAGAACGCTGCTTTTCGAAGCTCTGTCACCAAGGAAAATTTAAAAGCCATAGTTTAAGTGCCTTATACTCAAAGCAATTCGATGATTTTAAACTATATATATAAACTATATATATATATATATATATATATATATATATATATATATATATATATATATATATATATATATATATATATATATATATATATATATATATATATATATATATATACATATATATATATATATATATATATATATATATATATATATATATATATATATATATATATATATATATATATATATATATATATATATATATATATAATTTTGAAAACCTGAATTTCCAGTGAGCAGTCACCACGTGAAAGGAAAAAATACTGAATAAAGGGTTTAAATACCGTATATTTTGCATTTATTAAACAGAAGAATGTTTTTTATCAATATTTTACTACCATACAGTTTGATAACTTTACCAGAATGTTTTTTTCCGTGTAAGAAAAAGTAAACTTTTTCCTACGTGAAAGTAAGAGCTCATTTCCACCACGAATTTAGGAACACAATCTTATGTTTATCTTATTTCAATGTAATATACATAATAAAAAAAGTTGAAATTACGAAAATATAATTTCACGGTACAGTGATATAAAAATTTTTCAACATAAATAAAATTTCAAAGGCTAATGTTTTACACTTAGTTAATATTGTCGAAAATGATGTTGAAAAAAATGCTCAGCGAATATGTTAAGAATTATCAGATGCCTTAAATTGTTCGAAATGAATATTAATAGTGAGATTCTCGAAAAAGCCTATTCCTTTCTATTTATAGTTTTCATTTATTTCACACAATCAATTCACAGATAATCGATGAACATATCCCATGGGCTTACACCTCTTTTTCATATGTAAGTCAATTATCTTATTATAACTGATATTTATGGTTCGAATTGGTATTGGTTGGCTTATTCACCGTGAAATCACTCTGGAAAAAAAAATGGATTAATGAAAGACAATCTGCATTTAGAAAGTGTGGAAAATTTTTATGCTACCGACAAAAATGATTGTAAATTCAGATTTCTACTAGAAAAACTGAATAATATATTTTCATTCCATCTGAATACAACGCTGTCTAGAAAGTTTGAAAAAATAGAAAATAGATATTTGATGGATGATTGAAAAAGGATATAATTAATTTATTATTTGTTCATCGTCTTTCGCTGTCTCACGATTCGCATTTCTAATGTACAAACACGTAAGGCTGAAAATATTTTTTAGTAATTTTTTTAGTACACTGAGAAAAACGCTCGGTCACAACAACCAGGATATGGTAAAATTTACCTTCATGTGAACACCAAGAAGCTCGGTAAATTTTTACTATAGTGCTTTGGTAAATTTTAGTTTTGGTAAAATTAACAATAAAACATGGTTTTGGAAAATATGGTAAAGTTTGGTAATTTTTATCTTGACACCTTAAAGCATGGCATAAAAACGATTACCTTGCAGTTTTGTGTTTTTTTTTTACTAAAAATGTGGAAATAGGAACTATGTTATTATCTGAAAGAAAACTTCACATGCTTCAAAAATATAGAAAAATGTAATGACAGTCGACATGTTTCCAGCGCATCAAAAATAGTCACCCATTTTCAAAACTTTACAGACGTGAATGTAACGAAAAAAAAAATTATTTAAAAAAAACCCCTGTAAAGTTGCTAATGAAAGAGGGAGAATTAAAGGTAAGAAACGGAAATTAGAAAAACTACAGAAACCGAGAGAGAAAAAATATGAAAAACAGAATAAGGAAGAACACAGTGGCTGAGAGGCAAATTGGGGTAAAATGTATTTCCACGCGCTATGGAGAAGTGGGGAGGAACTAACATCTTTAACAAGAGAGTCAGCATTCCAATTAATAACATTAGATTCCAGGGTATAAGGATGAGCTGACATGACTGGGGGTGGAAATAATTCTGGAATTGACGAAATTATGATATTCCAATTAAGGGAAGCAATTGAAGATTTCTCGAATTCTTGATAACGGACATAACAACCATGTTCCATAATTCTGAATTTTAAAGCACGGAAGTAACAAGATTTCTGTATGAATTAGAAGAAGAGGGGTGGTTTAGTGAGTTTAGCGAGAACTGAATCAACTCTAGAAGGGTTAAATATACGGTTAGCAGCGAATGGGCCGAGGAAGTTACTTTCGGAGTTTAAAGAAGAAGAGTTAGAGCAAAGGTTAAGTGCACGGAAAACGAAAGAATGAATTTTCTGACAATTAGGGTGATTGGAGTCGTGGTGCCTCAGGGGATAGAGAATTCGCCTTCTAATTAGGCGCACCGAGTTTCTCAGCGATGGCTGGTTGTATTCCGCACCGACCAACCACCATGCTGACTTAAAATATCATCAGTAGTAGACGGATCAAGGGTTTGAAACCCCTTGCCTCTGGCTAACCATGGAAGATTTTCGTGATTTTCCTCGAGACGTAGCGCAAATGCGGGTTAGTTACATCAAAGAAGTCCTCCAAGAAGGTCAATTTCTTTTAATAATTGACCTAAGAGTTTCCTTGTCTTCTGGAAGTTCTAAAACACAAGGCTACGGAGTTGAACATTAGTAGCTGTAAGCCCAAAAAATTGGGTCGGCAGTGCAAGGTTATAAAATGAAATAAAAATTAGGATGATTGGAATTAAATATTAAATTTCTTTAACGAATATTGAAATTTGGACCCCTTAATGTTAATTTTACTTTTTGTGTATTTCGCCATTTATTGAGAACTTTTAAAGCGAATTGAAACATTTTTGCACACAATTATAAGATTTGTTTGTCGAAAGATTTTTGGATTATTATTATATAAAATATTAATAAAAATATTAACACGAAATAATTCTTTTTTGTAAATATTAGTTTTCAATTATTTTATTTAATAATAATTTTAAAAAATTTGAATTGTAAGGTTTGTAATTTTTTGCATCATTTTAAAATACGTAATTTTAAATGGCAAAATAAGAAGTTTTAGCAAAATCAGTTGAATAGTTCCTGAGAAATCAAATTTTAAATCTACGACTTTTTTAAAATTTGATTTCTCAGGAACGGTTCGATTGAATTCGATCAATTTTGTATTTTGTCTTGTGAATTTACATAATTTAAAATGATACAAAACATTTTATACCTTACAACTCAAATTTTATTTTGATTATTATTAAATAAAATAATAAATATTTATTGAATTAACATTTTTTGAATGAAATTAACTTTAAACAAACGAATTTCATAATTGTGTGCAAAAATTTTTCAATTCGCTTAAAAAGTTCTCGAGGTATAGCGAAATGCGCAAAAGTTCAAATTAAAATTAAGGGATCCAAACTTTGAACCTCTCTCCTGTCCAAAAAATTGGGATCATATTTCCCGGAATTTTTGCTACCACCTTTATTTTGGGAATCAGAATTCCGAATCCATCAAAAAAGGGCATGTTTATTCAGAAAAAAGTACGTTTTGTGTCTGATTTCGTAAGTTTTTGTGCCTGTTCGTCGTATGATCTGCACTTATTAATTAGCATATTTGAGATAACCCCCTTGAGCCTTTAAGATTGAGTCCTAGAAAGTGAAGATCAAATCATTAGATAAAAAGTTATTCTGGGTTGTCTGTTTTTCTTTTGTCACACTTTACCTCACATGTTTGTCTTTTGCTAAAATACCTCGCTTTCATACTGATTTTTTTTAACATCAATCAAGGAAACAAATTTTCAAATTCTAATAGCAAACAACTAGAACTTACAAATCTATAAAAAAAGGGAGTTGGTTTACCGGCAAATGTTGAAGCAAAGTTCAAAAAAACAATTAAATAATTAATAGGTTTTAAAAAAAATAAAAATAAAAGTTAATAAATAAATTAAAATTCCGGATTCAGCGAAATTCAATTGTGTGTTTTACGAATCCAAGCCCAGAACCAAGCTAAAGTTGCATTATTGCATGATCTCGAAGAGTCTTCAATATGAATGTAGTTTCAAATTTCATTTGTGAGGGAATTTTATTTGTTATTAAGGATTATCATGCGTTTACTAAATGATAGATCAGCACAAAAATCTTATAATAATAACGCATGCATAGAAACACGGAAAATTTTACCAAATTAGGGTAGTTTTGACAATTTCTTGTTTTCTCAGAATATGATGTGTTATTGTTGCTCCACAATGTGTTTACATCAAGTTTATCACAATTTATTTACGCACCTTTTTTAAGAACCATGTGTGCACTTTTATATTTCGTAAAACTAAGCTATGAGTGCAATATTAAAACGATTAAAAATTTTAATGACTAATCTTGAAACGGAAATAATTTAAATTTAAATTCTGTTTAAATATCTCAAAAAAAATTTCATAATTCTTTAAGTCTTTATGCATACGACAATGAAGTCTGATAATTACAAATTCCAAACATTGTTTGCTGATGTTTACTGCTGTTATACATTTAATGCGTCATTAATAAGACAAAATGAAAAGCTATTCCACATAATCAGTGGTGTTTTGACATAATCTCTTATTATGACAAATTTAATGTTATGCAAATTGCTTAGATTTGGAGATTAAATACCTATTAGCTAGCTATCATTGTGATACTATATATATATTCCTGTTACAATCTAATTTAAACATACATTTTATCACATGGAGGACTTACTGATAAGATAAAGTAAACTTAACGTCGAGGGGATAAGTTTTGATCAAATGCAATTAGATAGTTAGCGTGCAAGAGATAAATATTAAAATACAAATCACAAAAAGAATAAAAATAATTATTTTGCTTATTAATTGTATTTCTAAGTTTGACCCTTTTAAAGAACTTCGAAATACCTATTTACTTTCTCTTAAATGATACGAATGAAACGTTCTGGATATTGAAAAGGTCTATTTATTCGATTTTGAAAAAATCTAACAAAAATATTTATTGCTTGGAATTTATGAATAAGCTAATTTTTTTACATTTTAAAATCTAAAGAAATAAGAATTAAGTGTACTATTTAATTTAAAACTTCTTTCTCTTCATAGGGGAAATATCAGTTGACATATTTTAAGCTCTCGAGAGCAGTTGCAAATTTTCAAGACTTGTTCACGTCTTGAAAATGAGCGCCAGTTTTCGAGCGCTTGAAACATGTCGACTTTTTTTACATATTTCCTATTTATATATTTTTGAAGCAAATGAAGTTTTTAATTAGGTTACAAATTCGCTTCGGTTTTTTGGGATTATTTATTTAATACGAATTAAGTGTGTTTAAAACAGCGTAAACATGTAATTATTTAAATCTTTATAGACCGAATTCACCTTGATATCTTGTAGTTTAAAACCATTATTTTTTTGTTGCTGCCTGTAACATAACTGTTACTTACACATTAGTTTTGGACACAAGGTGATACTTTTAACAAAAAGTATAGGCGCGAAACAATAAAATAGCTACATTATACATAAAAGTGTGAGAATTTAAATACAAGAAAAATAAAAGTTACGCATGTTAGCAAAAACGGCACTTCATCATAGGATACTTCTCCCCGACAACATGCTGGAGCCTTTCTGTTTTTGCTAACATTCACATTATTGCTAGCAAGCGTATCTCTAGATTTCGCTTTTCTTGTATTTAAATTCTCACATTTTTATTTATGTTGCTTACTTATCACAATTTTGGTTTAAGCTGCTTTTTATCGCTCATCCATTTTGACTTATTGTTTTGAAATTAAGATCTGTTCTTAATTGTTCAATTCCATTTTCATACTTTGAGATGAAATATCTGCTTTATTTTTAAATGAATATCACTTTACTGTTTTATATTTATCCAAAATAATCAGAAATATTAAAATTAAAATTAAATATATCGCTTAAACCAGTGTTTCCCAAAGTGTGGTAAGTGTACCCACAGGGGTACGGGAACAGTTTAGTGGGAATACTCGTTCTTATGCGAAATATCTTGCAGCAAACGAAATTTTCAAATTTTTTTTTTAGAAAACAATTCTAGTCATGAAAATTTAAGATTGCGTATTTTTCTATTGGCTATTTTTTGCAGTTAACAGTTAATTAGTAGTGTCAACAGCCAGTTGTGATTTTTATTTTTGGGCAATTTTTTTATACTTAAAAATACATTAATTTTTTATGAGTGGTACACAGAGCTACAAAAAATTTAAAAAGCAGGGTACACAAAAGTCATAAGTTTGGGAAACACTGCCTTGAACGAAAATAAATAGCCACTAGTAGCTATTTAACATTAGAGGGACTCCCCGTAGCGAAAAACCGTCCGTATTATCACTGCATCCACAAATTATTTTCTATTTCTGATTTTAAAAAAAAGGAATAAATGGAGTAAGAATTGCTAGCAATTGCTTGCGCAAATTAAACGAAAAACAAAAGATATTTTTTCTATCTGTATTCATGAAAAATAAGGATTAATATTTCTTTTCTTATATTTTGTGACAAAGATAGGCATTTAATGTTAATTTTTCTGGTTACTGCTTTATCTGTCGGCAAACTACCTGTTACGGTATAGTAATGAATTTTATTTGAAAACACTTCGAATAGGCAAAATTCAGAAGACCAAAAATAACAATTCGGTTATCTTCTTTCTTTAAAATGTAAAGATTTTATTTTGATTGTCTTCTTCAAACTCAAACTTTCTATCTGATTGCTTTACTGAGTATTGTATATGCATTTGTTTTTTCTTTTTTTGTGAAGTTAAAATATAATTGTAAAAAATTCAACTGAAATTTAAACAACACGAAGATTTTATTTAAAACTTTAAAATATTTAGTAAATGCAGGTTTTGCTAAATATATGTTAGATTAAGTTATTTTTTGCAAAAATCTCAATTTGATTGATAGGAAGTAGTTGACAAATTAAAATTTTTGAAGATCGTGGTGCAGAGTGACTCTGCAAATTCTGCTGTTTTGTAAATTCTAATTACCCCATATGTTTGACTATTGCTAAGGATGTATTAAAATGTTCACAAGACTATTACATGTAAACCGGTTTTTATTTTATAAAAAGTTCTTTTAATATGAATAAAAAATATTCAGATATAATTTGAATCTTAAAGAAATATTTTTTTTAGTTTTAGAAACATAAGAAAATATCAATATCAGTTCTTTTGAATCATTACAAATCGAAGTAATAAAGAGCTTAACGCTATAAAGAAAGCGTATTTCACTCATAAATTTTGATACTGTCAAAAATGTTTCCGTTTCTTCCAATTGGAAACGTAATAAAGTAACTTATAGACATTAGGAGTAGTTACCGAGCTTCTAAATAAACACATAATTTAGGTCATCATTGTTTATTCTATATTTAGCCACTATATGATTGATTTATCAGGCAGTCTGCCTGGAGTTCACGATTAATTGTAAGACAAATATTATTTATTAGACAATTAATAAAACTGTTACTGATAGAAGCACACTATATTTATATCATCACATATGCTACTTATTACTTACTATTGACAACCTTATTGTAGTTTAATTGTGATGCTTTAATTAAAGATAATTAAAAAAAATTATAAAAAAAATCTTTTAAACTACTAAAATGAAATTTGTCCTAGCGCTACTATTTCTGTATTTCTTTTAGTTTTTATAGTGTATTGTCAGTACTGGTTACTCGGTCTTTTAGTTAGCCATTGTTTCTTAATGCAGATATGAAAAAAAAAGATTAAGTTCACTTAAAATTTGCTGTGTTTCTTACACTATGGTAATACCAAACTGCTCGTTAGTTTTTATCGAACCGCTGTGGTAATAATTTTGGTAAAATGAACAATAAAATATGATTTTATAATATGTTATAAAATTCAGCAAATGTAGTAAAATTTCGTACTTTTATTATAATATCTTATAGCATGGAATTAAAGCCGTTTATTCTATTAAATTTACTTTTCAGATTTGTACTTTTAATTAAATGTGGAGTAATGCGAACTATAATTTTTGTAATACGAACTATAAAACCGGAATTTCTAGTAAACCATTACTATATAAATGGAAAAATTATCAAATAGAGGCCGGGATAGTCTGGTCGATAGGGCTCTGGGTCCATGTCCGAGAGTTCGTGGGTTCGAACCCCACCGGCCGAAGACTCCCCGTGTAGTAAAGTGACTGATACACGTTAATGAGATAATTGTTTTTTCTGTCTGATATTTTTCGTAGTTCCTCTCGTTTGGCAGCAAAACAAAGCTATAGGTTATATAATTTCACCATAAAACCGAGATATATTGAATGAATATGAATAATAGGCTAAAATCATTTTGAACACGAACATAATTTTAGGCTAACTTCATGAGAGGATTTGAATCACTGTTCAAAAATGGTGAAGCTGACTTCGCAACTTTAAAAATGAAAGTGTTAGTTTGTTCTAATAAAAATATTAATTATATTTATTTTGCAATATTATTATTAATTATATTACATAATTTGCATTGACAAAATCTTTATTTATTTACAGTTGTAAGAATGGGTATTTTTCCTTAAGACCTTCTTATAGTTTGTTTTAGATTTTCTAAACGTTTTTGTAACTTGTGCTAATCTCTTTATTTTACAATCATTTAAAAAGATTTTAAGCGAAATAAAAAATTAGGAATTTTTTATTATTATTATTATCACGGGTGAGTTCTTTTTCCACCACAAAATATTGTAACTAACTATGTTTTCTTCCATATTTTAGGCTTTATTTTTTTTATGCTTGGTTTTTATGACAATTAAAAAAAACTATCGCAATGACAAAATATTTTTTGCCAATTAGGATCCACTATTATATGTTTAGAAAAAAAATAATAACAATTGTTTCTTAGTTTTTATTAAAACATTAAAATGAAATTTAACTTCGAATTAGTAAATTAAATTGTATTAAAAAATAAAACAATATTTAATTTTAGGTGGCAATAAGAAAAAATGCTACACAAAACGGACTACTTTAACCACTGATCAATTTTATTAAAGCAATATTAGACTAATATCAGTCTTCAATATAGAAAATTTATACCCGTTTCTTTCAAAGATAATGTATTACACCGAGAAGAAAATAATGGTCAAATTTACTGGAGTATGGTAAAATGTACGGTGTTTCTGGTTATATTGGCAAACCAAAAAGCTTGGTAATTTTTACAGAAGCTTTTTAGTAAAGATTTTGGTAAAATTAATGATAAAATATGGTTTAATAATAGGTGACAGCATTTGGTAAATGAGTTAAGAATTGGTTAATCTATCACGATACTTTAGAAAATGGCATAAAAACCATTTATTCGGTAAAATTTACTTTTCAGTTTAGTATTTTTTTTATTAAATGTCAGATAATAAGAAATAGCTTTAAAAAATCAGAATATCCGGTAAAAGTTAGAAAGGGCACTTTCGTACGGTGCGATAATTTTACCAGAATTTTTTTTTTTCTGTTTCAAACTAATTCGTGACTTAGGGATTTCATTTTTCTTTCCATGAAATTTTTTTATTAAATGCTGATATTATAAAGAGCACTTTGGTTTTTGGTTATTAAAATATCTATATTATTTTCAAAAAAAAGAACGAAAATATTGAAGCATTGTAAACAAAATTCATGTTTTGTGTATTAAAGAAATAAAAATAAAATGAGTTACGTTCTGTAAGTACTTTCTTTTTGTATTAAACTAGTTACTTTCTATAAACTAAGTGCTTCTTTTTATGTTAAACTAATAAATATATATATAATAATTATTTATTACTTTGAAGCATACAATAATAAAATTTTATTGCTTTCAGAATTGGCGTTTGGTATTCTATAGAATTTGTAAGCAATGTAAAATATATTCAATCGTTTGCCGTATAGTATGCTGAATAATTATATGGTATGCTTTTGTAGATAAGTATTATACAGTATGCTTTTGTAGATAAGTATTATATAGTATGCTTTTGTGGATAAGTATTATATAGTATGCTTTTGTAGATAAATCAACAGTCATTTTTATCAGAAAAGCAATTACAAAGTAATTGAATTTCATGAACTACTGGCATCAAATTTATCTCAGGTGCAGCTTAAGAGATATTATGATGCATGTATATTATTTAAAATGATTGCCGTTTTTGTTGGACACGGAAAACGTAGGGATACATAGTACATTATAGAGCCTTTAAATGTTTTAAAAAGAAGTTTAGGGTTTTGAATTTGAAAAATCGTAAATGATCATTAATTTTATGATATTATTTTTTACTTTATGTAGTTTGTTTACTTACTGTATGTACTTAAAAAAGATTTAAAAATAAAATAGTATAGAGATTTACAAATAATTATAAGCTGTACATATACATTTATAAAACAGGTAATATAAATTTCAAAACCGAACCAAAAGCAGAAAGTAATATATTATAGCGTCTTTAAAATTTTAAAAAATTAAAAATTTCCATTTCTCAAATTGATTAGATAAAAGTGCTTGATAAAGCACATTTGTCAATGAAATGTGCATTTTCTGTCTTGTCTAGGACTCTGAATTTGAAAACTCGTGAACGGTTATTAATTTATTATTATTTTTTTTACTTTATGAGACAAAAACAGACTTATAATTATTTTTACTTCTCTGTACTATTTAACTTTTAAGTTGTTCATATACATTTATAGAACAGCTAATACAAATTTCTATCTAGAAGATTTATCAATGAAAAACTGAGAATTGTATAATTTTTTTATGAACACTTGGTAAACCGTAATACAAATTATGTATTTGGAATTACTGATAACGAATTTTCAATGTTTCTGATTCTTGATTCTTACGATTTTGCTTCTTTTATATTACTTTTTGGTATGCTGCATATTATTATTTTTGAATATCTCACTTTCAAATATTTTCATTTTAAATTTTAAAATTTGAGTTTATTTCTTGAAATAATTAAATATTTTGAATGCTAAAGCTTCTATTTTTTATTTTCCATCATGCTCAAAAATATCAGTTTTATGTACATAATTTTAAAAAAAATAAGCAAAAGTATGAAACAGGAGGAAATTTTTTGAATGGAAGCAGGAAGAATTTAAATTTAAAATTTTAAATTTTAAAGTCGATATTTTTCATATCAATATGTTTGATATTTGTTCGATATAGATAATCAATTATATTTTGACACTTAAATATACAGTTAAACATAAAAGATAAAAATACAATTATTAAAGAAACGTAAATATTATAATTTGCAACATAGTTTATAAAATATTTGAGTGTCATAATATTATTAATTTAAGTGTCATAATAAAATTGCTAGCTAGAATATGGCTAAAATCGGGAACCGATTCTTCTACCTTAGTCTGATTTATTTACTATAAATCATTTCAGCACAAATAGATATTTATGAAACTCTTATTTGATGTTTATAAAGTATTTAAGTTTTAATTATATTAGTTATCAAGTATTTAAGTGTTATATTATTATTTTTATTGAAATAAATAAAAAATTTTTCTTAAATATTTGTTTATAATTCATTCTTAATTTCACTCTTCAAAAACATGTTTTAAGTGATTTGAAACATATAGCTAGGCCCATTAATAAATCGGGAATCGATTCTTCTACTTTAGTCAGATTTATTTACTATGAATCATCTCAGTACCAATAGATATTTTTGAAACTCTTATATGATGCCAATCACCGAAACGAAATTCCAAAATCTTCCCTCCCTTCCATAGCCGGCTCTATTAATAACAATCAGGAAGAAAACAAAAAGAACACCCTTATATAACTCTGATAATTTCTAGCAAAAAAGATCAAATCGTTAGCCTTATTTTGAAAATAAAGTCGAAATCTTACCATAAAAAGACATGATGCTCAAGATCGTCGACTACCATTTCAAGATCAGAGGATGTGAAGATAAGGAAGATGCAGAGTGAGTAGAGAGTTCAAATGCATAGATTGAGCGGGATCCATTCAACATCCATTCCTTTAGAGAGCCGCATCGCGGATCGTTTTGTTACTACTCTCGTCACGATGGTAGTCGTCAAGCTGAGAAATCTAACTTTTTAGCGGGTTGCTAGTTTGGCGCATTCAGCGTTCGTTTGGCAATATTGCTAAAGTTTTTCTTTAAAATAAGCATACCTATTTAAAAGAAATATGAAAAAGAAAACTAGTTTTCTTCCAAACAATTATTAATCCATTGGTTAACTTATTTAAATTTAATTTTTGAATAGTTTTTTAATTTTTAATTCACATATTTACTTTGTAGTTGAAAAAGGAAAAATATGTACATAGTTGAATTCTATAGATTTAGGAAGGAGTTCTGAAACTAAGATTTTATTTCTGGCTGCAGCATGTATTTGGAAACAGTACAAAATTCTATTTTTTAACAGATTTCGATATTAAATTGTGGAACAATTAAATCCTGTTTTAAAGACGTTCAGTATGTTTAAAAATACATCATACACAAAATATGATATAATTTAGTGTATTAGAGCAATATTTATTATAGCTCGTCGGCAATGAATAGTTATTGAAAGACAGTAACTTTTACTTTATATTTTGTAATACAGGATTGAAGTACTCTTTTGGAAAAGAATCATTGATATGCAGGATAAATGATTAAATATCTACACTAAGGACTAAACAGAAAGCAAACATCAAAACTCTCACAGCTTCGCATTTTTTTCGTGAATTTACAAGTTGTTTAGTTGTAAACAGTTTCTGTTTTGCTGTTTAGTCCCTTTTAATTTTATACATTAATTTAATTGATTTTCATTTTTTTTTTCATTTCAATGATTTTTGATTTTGATTTCAATGATAATATTCTATTAGGTTTTTGCTGGTAATGATATATTTTTAAACCAATAGTTATATAAATTAGGTTGCATTGTCTTTGCCCCAGTAAAATGGGGCTACGCTGGTAAAATAAAGTTCAAATTTATTTGAAATAGGAGAAATTTCATATAATATTATTTTTGTTGTTATGAAAATAAATAAAGAGAAGTTAAGTTAAAGTAAGCGAGGAAAATGATTCATTTGTTAGTAATTAAATACAATATAGTAGCTATTATATTATTGATCGACTAAAAGGCTAAAGAAATTAAGGAAAAGGTAAACTAAATTATGAGATCTCGTGAGGAAAGACGGAAAAATAATTGAAACTTCGCGAATGGAAAAGAGTTTGCTCTGGAATTATAGAAAAAAAGTGAAAATTAAAAATTTATAAAAATTAAAAAAATTCAGTTGCAAGTTTATTAATTTGTAATAAATATTTTTATGTGTCTGTCACTTCAGAGTTATTTTGAACATGAATTTATTTTGCGTTTTTATTTATATGTATTATGTTGTACATTTACTATAAAATATATTTTATTATTGTGTATACAATGAATTAAAAATTAGTTGCGAATAAAAATTAAGTTTTGAAAGAAAAGGTTTTTAAATAAACAATGCATAAAGACTTAAACACTTTCATTAATAACAGAGGAAATATTTTGTTTAATAACAATCATTAAAGAAATTTTGATTTGAAGCATAAATTTAGGAAAAAAATTTTTTACTAAAAAAGGCAATGAAACTTCTAATTGTCATTATACATAAAGAATGTATTTTCTTGAAAAACAAAAAATGCACAAATAAATGTTTACGTCAATAATAAGGAAATATTGGTAACATTTGTATTAATAATAAGAAACATTAAGCAAATATATCTCAATTACTCGTATATTTGTTAGAGGTAGCTTCGAAATTATTTACAATAAATCTTACTTATGAAACGAGTAAAGAATCTTCAATGTTAATTAAATGATACTCGTATACAAACTAACTGGAATTGTTTTTCATACCTGCAAAGCAAGCAAATAATATGCAATAAAGATAACTAAATCTTAGCTTCTAATTTATTTTTAATCATTACAAATTTCATTCTCATTTCAATCACTATTTCAGGATTAGTAATTTTTGTTGAAAAGCCAATATTTTTACTCATATTAATTTCAAATTTGGTTACGTGAGAGCTAATTGTGTAGAAAAGGCAAACAGAATTTTTTTTTGAAAATAAAAAAAATAATAAAAGCAGGCTAAAATTAATAAATAAATTGATGGAGGATTCAGAGACACTATCTTACCAAATGAACTTTTTCACCTTTTACTCACAGTAATAGTTTCAACTATCATTACTGGAACCAATCAATGATATTTGTGTCAATTTGGATTCACTGTGTTTCAATAAAGTAAATAATGTTTCAATAAAGCAAAAGAATCGATAAACATTTATACCACTAATGAGAAAACATAAAACCTTACATTATTATATTATTAGTTTATGTGTGGTAATGTATTAATAGTTAGAACTGATATGCAAATATTCCCATAGTTATTTCGCACCTTTGCTGTAAGGTTGTTCTCAATATTACTGCAACCTTTATAAAGTAACCCCTACAAGGTTTATAATTGATTAGCAAATAAACCAAGCAAGCGTGAAACAATGTTAAATTTAACTATACTTATACTATTAGTTTACGCACTATGAGGTTCAAGATAAGCTTTCATAAACAGATCTTTTATATCGAGATTAAATATAAAAACACTGCACATCATCATTTAAATATATGTTGCGGTTGAGAACTTTAACATACAAAGGAAAGAGAAGTTCAAAAAGAAGGTTTGCCATCAAAATTGAGAAATTATTCTTTTTATAAAGACTTATGCGCGCCTTTATTCAATCTTTAAAAAAATTAGTATTGGCTTAGTAACATTTCTTTGTAAGAATAATGACTAACCAGTAAATCTCATAGTGTGCAAAATATCATGAGCAACATATCCGAGTTCTATTTTGTGAACTTAACTCAATCTTAACTTATGATATTATTTTATTAATATATGCATCTTTTTTAATAAGTTTCACACTCAATTCAGATACCTTAGTTATCACAGAAATATTCTAACTCAACCAATAGTTTCTCTTACTTTAATACTACAAGTTGTTTCATGTGAACTAGCAGACCAGACGAAAAAAAATACATCATGAAAATAGGTAAGATTAATGATTTTGAAAATAAAAGCATTACGGCAGAAGAAATCAAACAACAAAAAAAAAATTTTAAATCAATGTTACATCAAATGCAATCTACATATTTTATAAATGGGCAAAAATATGTAAGGAATAATTTTATGCCAGATGAATTTTTATTCAAACTGATTACATATAAATGTCCCACGTTGTGCATATTAAATCTAAAATGCAAACGATAATTATTTTAGTTCAATATTCAATGAATTTAAACTACTTATCTCTGAGAATGAGCAAGAACTAAAAAATTTAAATGTTTTACATTTTATTTTACAATTCTGATATATACAAATAAACCTTGTTTGAAACTTGATATGGTTAAATATAAAAAGTGAAAAAATTAATTTTAATTCAATGTTCTATAAAGCAATATGTACCGATTCTTGTACATGGGCAAGAATATAGTTTCAATCTAGATTACTTCTTATCTATGCAAATAAAGAAATTGAAAAAATTAAAAAAACATTATAATTTGTAACAGTATAATACATTAAATAATTAATGTTTATAAATTCAATCAATAAAATCAACTTATAAGAAAATTATCTTTCAGGTAACTAGTCTTTAAAAAATAGGTTTGTTGCTACGTTTATTAAATAAAAACATATATATTTATGGTACACTATTCTAAATATTAGGTATCCTATTTAAATTATAAATGGTATAACATAAGAAGAAAGGAAGACTTTTCTTAAGAAATAGCTTTATAAATTATTAAAATTTTGATATTGAATAGATCAATGAAATGAAAACATCGAATATGTGAAACCAATTTAAGTTTGAAAAACATATTTTTTTTTATCACGAAATAATACAATCAACCTGAACGTATTTTATTTTATGTAATATAATTTTTTAATGTCATTTCATGTGTAATCGTGATCGTGGAACATTAAATAGTTTCTATTCTTCGATAAATGCTAATTATTATGGAGATCTGTTTTTGCAGCCAGTGTAGGATCAAAAAGGAATAAATAACTTGGATGAATCTTATCTTGGAATGCAATAAAGGCAACATCTTTTCAATAAGTTGTTGTTATTATTATTATCATGATAAATTTTATTACTTTTCATTTCATTATTACTTTTATTTGAGGTATTATTGCTTTTTATTGATGTATTAACAAACGAAAGCGCATCGAAATCCTCAAGTATTAATTTCTTAAGGGTCTAATTTGTTTCTTAACTGCAATATTCAATAAGAATGAATTATTCAATAATTTAAAAGAAAAAGGAACAAAAACTTTTTATCATCAATGGAAATAATTTAAGTTTAAGTGATAATTTAAAAATTGTAGATAAATCGGAAGTCATTATGGAGAAATATTTAGAGGAAAGCATTGGGCTGTCTGGCCAACTATGATGATGATGGTAATTGTAAAACAATTAAGTCAGGCTCATCGAAGTTTCAACTTTTAAAGTGATATATTTATTATTTTTCTTGGGGTGCAAGGGATTGAAGAGAGTTAAAAATTATGGCAAAGGGTTAGATATTCATAGAAAAAAGTTGAAAAAGCGTGAGCTTTTCAACTTTAGTTAAAATTATAGTCAGAGAGAGATGAGGAGTTCGATAACAAGCTTCAATGTATATATTATTTAATAGTAAAATGTGTTTAAAAATTTTTTTAACATAGCCGATCTAAATTTAATAAAAAATGAGATTTCCACCGTTGCTTATCTTTTAAACACGGTTTCTGTGATATGACTTTACGGTTGGTCTCTGATGATATTACATTTTACATCTAAATTCAATTCCTCTTCATTATCCTCTCTTTTTTTAATTATAAGCATATTCCAGTTTTGTTTCATTTTATTATCTAGAATAAGCAATATCACATTTTTTAATTATTTATTAAATTTTTAAACCAACTTTTAGTGCAAAGCAAGTGTGTAAAAACATGTAAAAACGTGTGTAAAAACGTGTGTCATTAAGATATAGATATTATTCAATTAAACAATAAAATGTAACAGAAATCTACAGAATTAGGTATAAGTAAAAAAATTCTGCTAAATAAACTAACAATTGTGCAAGTGTTTGCTCTTATTCATAAATACACATTTTTAACAAAATTTTAAAAATCTTTTCTGATATTGCAATGAAATAATCTTGCTAGGTTAAAATGTTTCCTTAAATGAGAAAAGAAATGTACAAATTCCTCTCCCTATCCATCACCAGTTAGAATATACAATTCATAATTTCTTCCTTAATATTTTTAAGTAACAAAGCGGTTTTAATTAAAATATTAATAATCTGTAGCAAGTTTTTTAAATGCCTATTGTCTTTGGCGCAGACTAGTAATGCTTCAAATTGAAAAATGGTTTTTAAAAATTGGCCATAGCTAAAAAGGAAGAAGTTGGTTCAGTGTATAAAAATAGATTGATGTGTTACCAACTATTTTGGATTGAAAACATGTTCAGTGTATCTAAAAAATAAAAGTAATTTTGATTAACTGAAAATTCTGGGTAAAAAAAAAATAGCTTGTGAGGGTAACCAGTAAACAATGAAAATTTGGCAGCTTATTTAGATTATGGAAATTAAACTACTTATAGAAAGGCATAGATTTGCCGAGAGATGTATAATCACAGATGTAAGAACATAACAGTATTGGTACGTTTAGTTCATATCTTTGACATATTATTTCATCAACAACGTTACTTCTGCGATACAATCTTTTGAGCCGCCACTATTATGCGAAGTAGTGGTAAAAGAGTGTAGTAAAAGGGCAGCTTAAAGAGAATTGCAGAAACTTATATCTATGCACCATTAGTAAAATAAAAAAATAAGAAAAATATGAGCACAACCCCCATATAAAAATTTTCTCCCTGTACCTAAGCATAACGGATGCTCGATGTAACGATTCTCTTTGTCCGTGCAAAAACAGATGCCATAAGGTGAGATTATTACATCGCTAGGGCATTAAAATCCCGCAAATTTAAGCACATATCTAAAAAATACTTGACCAATTAAAAGAAAAAACAATGCCTGGCTTTAAAATGAATTTGGCAACAAACAGAAAAATTGGTATTAATGCAACTTTTTTCGATATTTATAAATGCATAGCAGTACCCAATAAAATAATACATAGGTGAAAAATGCATTGAAAATAATATGCAGATACCGGGTTGTCATTTTAGATTAATAACATACCCCAAAATAACTACTGACCACATTCTTTAACGTGAGAATAAACCACACTAGGGGACATTCGTTTCACAAAAAGAGTGAATACAATTTTTGAAAAGAAAAGTATGATTGGTAAAATTACTGTATCCTTTGAAACGAAAGTTGCATAGATTATAAATAATCATAAATTATGGCCACCTAAGACTTAGGATAAGAATTTACAGGGTTATATAACTCTTCCTTCCTTCATAGGGGATTCAAGACGGTTCACATTTATTGTGTAGTAACATCAAAGTAAAAAAAAAATTCCATTTAAAAAAAATTCTTTTAAACTTTTATAATTCCAAATTAAATTTTAACTTTTCTAAATGACTAAATTTTAGTCAATATATTGAAAGTGTAGAAGCCGATCTAAAGGACTTTAAAATAACATTGCGTCGATGGAACAGCAAGCAGGACTTAATGCATCAGTTGTTATAATGGAAAGATCTATAAACCGGGAGATGTACAGGGTAACAAAAAAGTATAGGGATCACTTTTGTAGTCATCTACCACTAAAGTTTTAAAACCTTTTTACATGTATAGCATACTGATCTAAAGCTCTGCTATTAGACTTTCAATTGCAATACTATTTCATAAAATCATAAAAATGCCTTTGAAGAAATTTGACAAAAAGCTGATTGGTCTAGTACAAGCATTTTTAGAACTTCGATGGAGCCACAGGATTATACAAACCCATTTTTAAAAGGAAAGGTATTGTGATTTCATTCAGCCATATCTGTCGCATCAAGAATTCAGAACTCGGATCGATGCAAAATAATGCAAAACCAAAAAGAAGTGGACAGCCAAACAAATTGAAGAAATCAGATTTGCAGAAGCTTGATAAGATGACATCAAAACCAGATCCACCAATAAAGACAAGCATGGCTAAAGCTCTTAACGAGAGTCAGCAAGTTGTAAGCTATCAACTAAAACAAAAGTCGAAGAAAAAATGCCATAAAAAAACCTAAATGTCATCATTTAAGTGAGAGATCGGTGCAGATTAGGGGGCAACGTTCATGGCCTCTCTACAAGCCTCTCCATAAGGACAGATGGCGAAAGTTCATTACAACTGATGAATCTTGGATCTATCTATCTGATATCAATGCTAAATCTAAAGTTATGCTAAATGCTAATCCACGGTGCCTCATTCCAAAGTCGTAATGGTTTGGATGGGCATATTCGCCCATGGTGTGACCAAACCTCGGTTTGTGAAACCTGGGGCCAAAATAAATTCTGAGTATTACATACAGAAGACATTAAAGCCCTTTCTTAAGGATGATTACTGCAAATTGTACCCTAATGGTGATGCTGTGTCTTCCATTAGGACTCTGCCCCACCGTATGCATCTAAGGTCACCCAGAAATTCCTTACAGATCAGCAAGTGCAATTCCTGAGACCAGAACAATGGATTCCAAACAGTCCTGAAGCTGCACCATGCGACTACTTCTTATGGGGACATCTGAAACACAAACTGAATAAGCGAAGAATTTCTACATTGAGAGGCTTTCAAAGAGCTATTACAGAAGAGATGAAGAAAACCCCCCAGGAAATCATTTTGCGGGCTCTAAATTCATGGTTGAAGCGCTGTAGACAAATCTATTATGCCGGAGGTCGACATATTGAGAAGCATCGCTAAATTTATGTAATAAATCTTGGAAATAAAAACATTCGAAAATGATCCCTATAATTTTTTGTTACTCTGTACTAAAGAGCATACGCTTTACTTTTCGTATATGAATGATTTTTTTTTTAAATAAAAGGGTCTGACATCTTTTAACGGAGTTTGCAATCATAATTTTTTAGCAAAAAAATGGTTACTTGGGAATTTAGTATTACTCAATTTTTTTTGCATATTCTTATTGCATGTCTCAGAAGTACAGACTGTTGGCACATTTTTTCAACCTTGATAAACTTGATGATCTTGATGGATAATCAGATTCTTGTGGATTTTTGCGGGCATGTATGATAAAATATTGCACCCTCATGAGTTTCACTTAGTTAATGTTTATTTATTTAATTATTTATTTTCACTGTTAATGAAATAAAAATTCTTAATTGCTATAAAATGAGGATTTAATGCTATAAAATGAGGATTTAAGACATAGGAATACGTTTCATTTCACAGTAAAACAGCGCACCCTCTGCCTTAAAAATTAGCTTGATTTTCCAAGCAGACCTGCTGATATTGGCAAGTGGAATAAGTACCAACAACATTGTCTTTTAAGATAAATTTGTAAAAACGTATAAGAAACAAAAATAAAATGTAAGAAAATGGAATAAAAGCATAGCAAAAGTAGAAAATTGTATACAAAAGTTAAAAAAACGAAATAATTCCTGAGTGATCTATGTTTATTAAGCGTATCTCTCTCTTGCATTGATTAATATGCATCATCTAAATTAAAATATTGCTTAAAATCATTTTTGGACCTGCGTAAATTAAATCAAGCAAAATCAAAAAATATGTATAGAACAGTTTGTGTACATTATGTGCTCGTTCCGAACCTTTCATTTCCGCCCAACTTTTGATCAGTTTAATTAAACTTCTCAATGACAACACAAAAAGAATTCATTGGTTTTGTGACAATATGAGCCGTAGTCTTTTATATCATAGAGATAGATTCGCTGTTTTCCTTTAAAGAGTGAGCAACATGATTCTCGTAAAATTTTATAACAATTTTACTTGATTTGATATTAGTTTTTAAATTAATTTAAATCTGATCTTACTCAGTTTGAAATTCAGAAATTCTCACTTTTTCTCTTAAAATCATTTCATATCAATTAGATTTCTGCAAGTAAAGTACTCTTAGTAAATCGTGGCATTTCTTGATTTAGAAGCCAATCTGCTTTGGCACTCCCGCTTGTCATTGCTTACAGGTATCTAATATTATCTGAATTAAATCACATGGTCTGGCATATTCACTTCATTTCTTCTCGAGTCAACTATCCAATGATAAATTTAGTAGACAGTTTAATTTTTTATGCGTTTAGTTTAAAATAAATTTGCTTTGAACAATTCAAATTATTTTGGATATAAATGAGATTATGATTAAAAACATGCTACGATTGTGGAAAAAAGTAGCTAAGTAAGGCATTGCATACAATTTTTACCAAATCTTTAAGGCAGGTATAATTTTGTTTTAATTTCCTTGTTATTTTAATCCTTTGATTTTTTTAGAAGTATATCTTGGTTAACTTGTATCTTAAATAATTTTCACATCATTTATGTTCCCCATAGTACATGTTTATTCTAAACAGCTGCTTAATTTTGAACTTTTAATGCTCAAATTAGGTGTTTTTCATTTTACCTGCAGGGAAAATAATGGTCCTGTTCTGTTACACACAGTTAGTGAAGTGCGCTGAAAATCATTAAAATTGTTGCCATACGAAAAATGTTGGAAATGTTCAATTTGTTTAAGCATCAGATAGTTTTTATTTTTATGTAAAAAAGTGATTAAGAGTTTAAACACTTTAATAACAAGCTTTTATTTCGAATTAAAATAATAACCAATTGCCGATAGTATTTCACATTTCAACCTTTAAACTGAAATGAAAGTTTAGTCTGAAATAAGCACTGAAAAATTTATAATCTGATTGGTGTAATCCACTCATGCAATTTTTATTGGGGCAGAGTGAATGGTCCTTAAGTTTCCGACAGTTATGAATCGAATATTATTATTTGCTAAATTTTTAATTATGTACTGTTGCAGTTTGTTTTTTTCTTCTAAAGTTATTTTAAATATCAAAAAAGGTACTTTTTTAAAACTAAAATATGAACTAACTTGCTTGAAATGTCTTCAGGAAATCGAAGACATTCGAATATGCTGCACTGATTCCGTGTTACTGAGCTCACCAATTCTCTCACATTATCTCTTTTGTCAACATCTCTTTTTGTCAACTCTTCAAAGATTACAGCAAGAAATAAGGTACAAGCGTATAAGATTGTTTGTGAACCCCTACAACATCATACATCTGTTCGCAATTCAATAGCACCAGCTAACAAATTAGCTGATTTCGCTAAAGTAATAAACATCACGAGTAATAAAAAGGTGTCATATAGTAGAGCAATAAGAATAATAATAAATGCTTAGTAATATCCTTAGTGGTAGACGGATCATGGGTTAGAGTCCCCATGACGTCAGACTAACTGTGTGAGGTATTCGTGGTTTTCCTCTCCATGTAAAGTAAATGCCGGTTAGTTCTATCAAAACGTCTTCCACGAAGGCAAACTTTTCTTCTAAATACTTGATTCTGCAGCTCTCTTGTCTTCTGGAGTAGGCTAAAAATTACAAGGCTACGGATTTGAACATTGGTAATCGTAAACTCATAATTAGGTCGGCTGTTCAAGGAGGGTTATAGAATAAAATTAGAAAGAATGTTTAGCAAATATTTTATTTAATATAATTCATTATAGTCGTCCAGAGGGTTGTTTGAAAATATATTTAAGGGAAAGCCTTGTCCCCTTCTGGTCTGTTATGCTGCTGTGATGATAATGATGATGATATTTTATTAGTATTAGTTTAGAAATGTTTCATACAATTATTGCTGGTACTACAAGGAAATAATGCATTCCATTTGACTGATAGCATTTTTAATTTAAATAAATAAATATAAGCTAACATAATATTTTCACAAGACTCAATATATTTTACGTTTATTAACCACTATTTACTTTTATAATTAGCATATTTTATAGACGATTTGAAAATATTTTAATTTTATTTGTAATTTATTTTAAAATTAATTTAATAATAACCTTAAGGAACTGTGCACCGTATTTTTCAAACTTTTATTATTAGGGAATTTGTTTTATAACTAAGATATGTTTAAGCGAAATATAATGAGGCTAAAAGTTTAAATTTAAATATTTTATCTGCATTTTGGTTTTAAGCGTTTGAAGTTAACTCCCCTTAAAGTGTTAAACATGTAAACAAGCCATAAACTTTTTCCTTTGTAAATTTTATTTTATAACCGTCGTTGAACAGCCGACCCAATTTTGGGTTTACGACTGCTAGCGTTAAACTCCGTAGCCTTGTAATTTTGAACCCAATACTGAAGACAAGGGAACTCCTAGATCAAGTATTGGGGAGAAATTTACCTTCGTGGAGGACTTTTAAATGAAACTAACAAGCATTTGCATTACATGGAGAGGAAAACCAGAAAACCTCCCACGGTTAGCCTGACGACAAGGGTACCCCTATCCTTTATGCGTCTACTGATGCGTCTGAGGATACTTTATGTCAGAACGGTGGTCAGTGCGAGCCGGGTGCAGAATTGTATCGATCAACCATCGCAGGCACTTGAACCCGGTTCACCTCATTGGTAGGCGAAAGCTCTATCGCCTGAGCTAAAACGGTTTTTTTCGTATATTATTTGCCATTTTACAATATGGGAAGAAACTGGTTTGTTAGGCAGAAAAGTGACTCAGTGAAATGGGGAGAAATAATGATCAAACGCCTCAATTAGGAAGAAATTATTTCGTCTTTAAATTAAAACAGTCATTTAAGTCCAACTAATTTAATAATTTGCTCACATAATTCCATTATAATGAATTTAAAAAATTGAAAAAAACCTTTTTGTTAATGACTTAGATCTGAACGATTTCAAAGAATTTAAAAATATTTCTGCCTCTGTTCAATTTTTTTAAACATTAATTTCAATCGAATAAATATTTTTGACGAAATGTTTAGCTATTTGTTTAGATGCCTTTCAGTGTCAAAAATATTTATCTCTATTCCTCAGTAAAAATTTATTTTCTTTCTTTTCTTTATGAATCTAATGCCAAATTTTCACGGCGTCTTTAAAATGTCCGATTTCCTTTTATTAGTCTCTCGTTACGAACTGCTTACAAATTATCTTTTCAATAATGAAGAATAATTAAAATCACTCACCCGCAATCGTCGCCAAATTGAAAACTAGCAACCCTCCCAAACATCGCCATCCAAAGCTTTTGGTTGTGAGAATGGAATTTATTTGCAGCGCATGCGCAGACGAGCTCGCCTACTTCGGTGGATCGAAGACCAAGATGTTGAATGGAGAAAAATTGTTCACGGCTTGGAAGCTCTGGAGTTATTGGGAGAAATACCGAACTCCCCCCCCCCCCCCTTCATTCAGAAGATGAGAGAAGGGGGGTCAATGATTTATACATCCCCGACCTTCGAATGTTTGGAAATTCTAAATGGAGGAATCAGACATATTTCTTGATTCGATTCAAAATCGAGATTAGTTGTTCCCCAAAGGAGAATGTGAAATGCCAACATATAAATGAAATAAGGCGAATTATATTATATATATAATAAGAGAATAGTTGTTGTTATTATTATTATTATGATTTAATTCTGCGCTACATTTTACGATAAAGTTATTTAGAAAGGCGGTCTGCTCTTATTAACTGTTTTACAGTTATGTACTATTTTTGTGCAGATAACATAAATATACTGTTATAAATTACAGTTAAAGAGATCTGTTAAATGATTTAGAAATTAACGATCAGCTTCATGCACAATGAGATGCAAGCAAAATTAGTATTTAATACCTCCACTCACTTGGTAAGCGAAAATATTTCATACTGGTTGTGAACTCATCGAATTTGTCTGAGCAGTATAATGTTTTAACAATATAAATGTTATTTCACATACTGATAACTTAGAAAAATAACTTCTGTTCACCAATAGATCTAAATATTTATAATACTTATAGATAATAGTATTTGAACTTGGTGCAAGCAAAGCAAGTGAAGGCGCAAACATAAGCAAACAGAATTCCTCTTAGTACATGTATATTAAGTGAGTAACTTTAACTTCAGTAGAGAAGGAGTTTTCTGCCAAGAAAAAACAATTATTGCGAAGCAATTATTGGGGTTGATGAGCGGCAACGAACAGCGGGTTAGTCACCTAGTTTACAAATAAAGCCACAGGCACTGTACCCGAAATGACTATATAACTGATTGTATTATATATATATTTATACTTAGTCAATAATAACTGGCATGAAGCAAACTGTCTTAAAGAATGGGATTGCATTTTTTTTGTTGGTCTTTTGGAATGAAAGTTGGTCTTTATATGAATATTTTGGTCTTAATATGAAATTTGCCATCTGCATTAATTAATCAGCATACTTAAAATTAAACTTCCGAACCATAAAGACTGACTTTTAGTACAATGTAAAAAATAATTACGTTAAGAAGTACCGTAATACACTTACTAAACATTTTACCGTAAGATCCATTTTTATCGTAAAATTTTGCGGAATAAAAAATCTAATTTTTACAATAATATTCACAGTTAGAACACCAAATCACTGTAATTAATTGAACATTAACGTTGAAGTTATGGCATTAGAGTTTCCGGGAAATGGATTTCACGGATGTTGCTTTCAGGGTTTTAATATTTTTTACCTTAATTTTTTACAGTGTACTTGAAAATCCGATCGTTAGTTCAAAAATTATTCAAAAGTGCCCTCTATTTTTAGGATATATTAATTATTAATATATAATATATTAGCGCTGGATACATTAAATAATTAACTTCTTGGCAGATCAGTCGTCCTCTTTCTTTTAATTGTATTCTGCTAGTTGTGTTCAGTCCATTATACTTGAATTTTAATGTAAATTCTACCTAGTTTCTAATGTCTGCTTTTCTTGAACTTTAACGCACGTTTAACTTGAATTATTAGGTTATTCTGTTTCAAGACGATTTGTTGTGTTCGCATCGGACTTGAATTGGAGCTAGCATTCAGCATTTACATTTTATTGTAGATCCTTATATTCCTATGGGCATTTTACTTAATCCCCTGTGATCAAAGATTTCGATCTTGGCAGAAGATAGAACGAACTCAATATTTTTTAAAAATTCATTCCATACAATTTTATTTACATTTTCTCTCTGCATTAAAAGAATTCGATGTTCAACTTTACGCCACATTTTGTTTTGCTGCACAAAAGCTAATAGACTAGGAAATTTAAAACTAAAATGGAATGTTAAAAAATGCACAGAGAGTGATGAAATAGATTAATTTAACATTCGATAATTATTTCGAGAACTATTAAATGCTAAAATTGTGTTAAAAAATAACTTACGAGCCGTTCTATTGACTACAAAAATGCAACTACATCGTTGAAATTTTGCTAAGACCATACTTGTCCATAAACTTAACAGAAGTTTTCCGTTCGAAATTCTAATTTATTCAAAAGTAATTGCAATTTTAATTGCTTTTATCTCACACTTTTTCTTTGCGCTACATTTTGTTGTGTTGCACAAAAACTGAAATGTACAGGGAGTATGAAGAAGTAGAAAAAAATAACACTCGATAGTTAGTTTGAGAATTATTATCTAATAAACTAGTCAAAAATACCATACGAGCCCATATGCTCTACGCTGAAATGCAACTAAATTTTGCAATAAATTTTCTGAAATTTTGCATGATGAAAGAGCAATTTTTTTGCTAGCTTAATGCAAGTGTTTTTTTGGATAGAAAAAGTTATCTCGTGATTTTCATTTTATAAGCTCGCGCTTGACTTGACGTCCAAAGTAACAAAAAAAATCGAATAAATAAAAAAGTAAGAAAGAGATTATATGCTGCTAGATATAAATCTAATATATTCTAATCGAAATTTTTTACAATAAATATAGACGAGAAATAAAAACTGTTTCCAATGCCAGCTATTATATGATTTAAGGTTAGCGTTATATATTGTAAAATCACTTATCAATTATGTTAAAAATATTTATCGAGTACAGTTGATTATTGTTCAAATGCAGGTATCTTTTCATTTCGCAACGTCTAATATGTTTTTTCCAGAGAATGACGGAAATTGGTGGTTGTTAACTTACACGGGTGAAAGCTGACAATCACATAGTCGCTTTGGTAAATATCCGAAATGTATACTAGGTCTAGTTAAGAGCCACTGCCCGGTATACATTTGTTCGGTACTCCGAACACTGATGTGCCTTCTGATCTATCCTTAGCAGATATTAAAATATCGAATAAATAAAAATAAAAAATTTGTCGTATGCCTGTTTAGGCAGTGAGGGTGCGATTGTTCCTGTTTTTCAGTGGCGCCATCTATGACCAGGAATTCGACTTCTGCCACGCCATTCACACAACCACAACCCGTTTATAGGGCGGGTCACATTCACACACAAAGGAGAAAGGACATAGAACACACGGAGAGAGAAAGAAACATCCATGTCTTGCCCGGGATGCGAACCCAGGACCTTTCTGATGCAAGGACAGTTCCCTGCCCCCAACACAGGCCGATCGGCAATAAATATAATAATATCAACGAATAAATTAATATCAAGTCGAATATTGCAAAGATTTCGGATGCTCACCTGAGCTACTACGTGATAGTTGACATCCACAGGTGAAAGTCGACATTCTCTTGATTTGGAACATTCACGGCAACATATTAATAAATTAAGTTTACATAAAATCATAAAAATTGTATTTTCAATAAATAAAACTATCTTTTTTATTGATTTTTAGGAAAAAAGAAACAGTGATGATTAAAAAAAGCTACAACGGGTGTTGTTTTTATAAGAATTATTAAATTGTCATAATTTTCCTACTTTTACAAATTCTCCATGAATGATAAATATTTCTGTATGAGCAAAGAAGCAATTAATGCTCATAGAGAAGAATTCTGCAAATATTTTTAGCCTCTGAAATAAAAAGAAAAAAACTATTTCGCAATAAAAACAATTAAAAGAAAGTTTAGCCAGGAAAGAAAGAAAAAAAGTCGAGCATTTTTTTTCTTCCTAATCTTTTTTCGAATTCTTTTGAAATACTTTCCTTTCTTTGTTTTACTTAGAAAAGAAAAAGAGAAACGACGATGAAAAATTTATTTTATGGTTTCATAACGAAAGAATGAGTACAATAAAATGTCTTTTTATTCTTTGTTTGATTTAAAATTAAAAGCCGTATAAGTTTGCTATGCTTTTGTTCTAAATAAACGATAAAATTAAAGTAAACGGACAGTGAAAATTTACTTTTCGTTGCTAGAGGGTAATGAAAAGTATGCTGAAATGTTTGGATTATTCACTGCGAGTCGATTTTCTCTCCATACAGACTCTGATTCAGTACAGCGATTACATGTTTGGACGAGACCTAGGCGACTTATATATGACCATAGTGACCTATGTCCGGAAATGGCGTCTTACGCCACTAGGGGTGCCTCTTTTTATGAGCTTGACTGTTCATGAGTATTTCAAACCGTTATCTAAATTATCTTCATTTCATAATAGTTTTACACTATCTAGTCTTTACAGTCGAAAATAGAATTCAAAGAGGCCGAAAAATCACTTTGTTTTAATCGTAATTCAATGGTTTCGCAGTTGGAAAAAAATGACTTCTTCTGCCTCATTTGAATTGGAAAAATCTGATTTGTTATGAAGTTCTGAAACATAATGTTCTTCGTGAAAGATGGAAACTTGGAGAAAGGTTAAAAACCAGGGGAAAAAAAAACAGTTGCCACCAAAAAATGGTTAAAAAATATTTCTGCAACTTTCAAAATTCTTACCGCAACTTATACTTAAACCTATCTTGATGCCCTTCATTGTAACCAATGCGAATTTTTTAGTATTGAACTCAGTTTCTCTTCACTTCTGCATTGTTCATGGAAATTTATCAAACTCTGATTTGCCTCCTCCAGCCACCTTCGTTTTCTAGACTCCTGCGGTTTATTTTTTTCCCATAAACTGTTCTATTTAATTTTATAGTTGGCAATCGTTTACTTTTTTATTTTTCAACTTTTTCTTAGTTTTCATCATTTACACGATGACCATACGAGGAGAGTCTTTACAGTGATATTTAATTTTAACAATAACTTAAATGTTACCAATAAGTTAACTAAAACTAATATTTCTGATAATGTGCATGCCTAATGGGTTAATAAAATGAGTATTGATATCTTATCGCATAAATCACTTGACTTGTCTAAAACCACCTTCATGGGTTCAAAAATTTTAAATAGCTAAAGAGAAAAATAATAATATCAATAAACGTTTCATCTCTCAAGTACGTAGTTTAAATTTAAATAAAATAACCTTTCTAATTTACTCTGAGGAAAAAATAATATCAATAAACGTTTCTTATCTCATGTACGTAGTTTAAATTTAAGTAAAATATTCTTTCTAATTTATTCTGTGAAAAAAATAATATCAATAAACGTTTCTTATCTCAAGTACGTACTTTAAATTTAAGTAAAATATTCTTTCTAATTAACGGAAAAAAATAATATCAATAAACGTTTCTTCTCTCAAGTATGTAGTTTAAATTTAAGTAAAATATTATTTCTAATTCATATTCCGAGAAGAAAAAATAATTCGCAAAGTGCAGTGCTACTCAGTCTGTTTGGAACTATCGATTGAAGTTAAACATCACTAATCTCTATCATTAAGCTAGCCTCTCAATCCTACTCTCGGTTACAGATGAAGTTAATGATTTTCTACGATGGCTGATTAAAAGTTGGGCAATTGCTTCTATTAAACTAGTTCCCAAGTCAATGACGAATTCAAGTAATGCTAATGAGATATGCTTTGAAAGTAAGAATTCCAAAAATTAAATGTTGCCTCAGCAACCGATTATTTTACATCCAAGTTCAATAGATCGTTTGCTAGATGCAGCTAATTTTAGAGTAAATTTGAAATTTTAACATTTGATTGCAAATTGAAGCTGTCTTTGAATAAGAAAACTGAATGGAAAATATTCATTAGATTCACAATAATTTAAAAAAGGTAAAAAAAAAAAAGAAAAAAAAAACGGGAGAGAAAGGAAAAAGAAGAAAACTCTAAGAAGAAAAGTTATAACTCACTATCTTTGTTACATTTCAAAAAGAAAATACTTTCATTTCTTTGTGTTTTTGCGTTAAAAAATGGATGAGATTGTTGATCAGGTAAATGATGAAAACTGAGATTTGATAAAATTTCTGAGTTAAATTATTAATTCGCGGGAAATGTTAAAATAACAACTCTTTTGAGTGATTTCCTTGAAGAAAGTAAGTGATTTGATGAAATCCCTTAACGGTCTTAGGGAAACGATGAAATAAACAAGTATGTGTAGGTATATTAGATTAATGGAGATTGAAAAAATAAAGGATTACGTAAAAAACAATTCTTATTTATGTTTTAATTTAAAATAATAGCTTCGAACTTAAATTTTGTTTTGTGTATTTACATATCTATTGATTAAATATAGTTTTTAATATTTTATAATCAGCGTTGAACAGCCGATCCAATTTTGGGTTAACGTCTACCAGTGTTCAACTCCTTGCAATTTTGAACCCAATCTAGAAGTCACGGAAACTACTGGTTTGGGAGAAATTTGCCTTCGTGGAGGACGTTTTGATGGTACAAACTCGCATTTGCGTTACATGGAGAGGAAAATCACGGAAGCCTACCACTATTTGTCTGAGGGCAAGGGGACTCTAATCCATGATCCGTCTACCACTGAGGAAATTTACGTCAGCTCTGTGATCAGTGTGAACCGGGTGTGGAATTCGTATAAACCAGCCACCGCTGAGATCGAGCCCGGTGCACCTCATTGCGAGGCGAGTTCTCTGTCTTTCTGAGCCACCACGGCCCATTGATAGTATTTGAAATCTCGGGTTCATAAATTTTAATATCGTTACAAATGATCAATGAAAATTTTAGTGTATGGATGCAGCTACTAAAAATTGCTTAATTATAATGATCGTATTGATACTTATTTTTCATTATCGGATTAATCAAGGGAAGAGAGTGTCATATTGAACGGCTTAGACTACACTGATGTTTTTTAAGGTTAAGAGCCATACCCGATATATATTTGCCTGGTATACTCCAAACTGATGTTTTTTTAAAGTTAAAAACCACTATCCGATCGATGTACATTTGCCAATTTGTCCTGCACTGATGTTTATTCATTTTTTGAAGGTTAAGTACTTAAGTGCCACTAATCGATATACATTTGCTCAGAAAAACAAACACTGATGTGTTTGAAGGTTAAGCGCCTTAAAATAGTAAAATAAAACGTAAAATTGAACAAAACCTTCTAGCAGATAGCATTCACACAACAATTGAACATTACATGCAAAGTGCAGGCATCTGCATCCAAAAAATAAACAACTGATATTATTCAGCTGTTGGCTCGTAGAATTATCAATACGCATCGTATTGGAAACCACTGCCCAAATGCAATAAAAATTATTACACTAACAGAAATTCATTGATAAGTAGTAAGTAATAATCGACAAATGTGATAAATTCTGATAATTGTTAACGTAGTGATTATTAATATTAATTGATTAATTACATTAACTGTAACATCTAAACAATATCATTTCATCTTTTCACTGAGCCAGTTAACGGATTAGATCAAACAGCTTATTTTCTTGTGGGATGTCATTCCGCAGAGTTGTTATTTCATCATCCTTCGTGAGTTGATCATCTAAATTTGATCAAGTGTCCATTTTTAACACCTCTTTGCGGCAGATGTATGCCTACAATTTATCTAAAATATAAAAATTAAAAATTAATTGAAAATGTAACAATTTATTTAATTGATACTAATTTTTGCTACCAATAAATATTATTTATTCCTTATTTCTTTTTATTTGATTTAATAATGAGCAAAAAGCTTCAATTGTTAGCTTGATTATTTTTATATTATGAAAATGCAACAATTTATTTATAAGATAAAAATTTTTGCTACTAACAAATAGTATTTATTCATTATTTTTATTTATTTGATTTAATAATGATCAAAAATTTTTAAATTGTAAGTAACATTATTTTATTTATTATATTAATAATACAATTTTAAATCACAAAATCACCAATTTGATCGAAATAGGTTTTTAATTATTTACATTCAGAAACCAAAAGGTTCTTAAGATGTCTATTGAACCATGTATTCTTTTGCACAATAAGCGAAATACATAAATATTGAAGCTTTGATTAGTTTCGAATTGTCCCGAGTGTCAAATATAGTTTGTTCTCCTACGCAAGTTGAACTAATAACAATAGATCTATACTAATATATTTCTTAAATCTAATACGTTAAAAATAGATGCATGAAGTGAATTAACAGTTGAATACATCAATTCAAAATCTAACTTAATTGTTCCCCTAGTAAAGTATTGACGTAAGTATTCTAAAAGAGGGTTATTCGAAAACAGATGCGATGACGTCAAATAGGATGATAAACAACAACGCCAACATGACTGGCTAACTCAATTTCATCTTACAAAAAAAAAAGAAGCTTTAAGACATTATTTTTGCAAAAAAAAAAAGGAAGAAAAAAAAGTGTAAAACCAAAACTATTTTTTTGATGGACATGGTTTGTGAGAGTATGTAACAGATTTATCAATTTATTAAGGATTTCGGAGAGCATCTTACATCAAACAAATTATACAATAGAATTTGTCTTGTTTAATATGGATTTATGTTCGATAAAGCGGAAGGACTTGTCAGCTCTACGTTCCATATACTTCCGAATTCTATTCTATTATATATATATATATATATATATATATATATATATATATATATATATATATATATATATATATATATATATATATATATATATATATATATATATATATATATATATATATATATATATATATATATATATATATATATATGTATATATATATATATATATATATATATATATATATATATATATATATATATATATATATATATATATATATATATATATCTATATATATATATATATATATATATATATATATATATATTATACAGCAAAAAATAAATAAATACAAGAAAACACGAAGAAAGTTAAGAAAAACAATAAGTTTCATTTATTGTGCATAAGCTGCAAGTAAACAGAGCTCATTAGATAAGTTCAAAATGAAGATAAAACACAGGGAAATTACAGACATATGAAGGGGGAAAAAAAGGATAAATTTTAAAAAAAAAATCCGTTTGAAACAATATCAGAAAGCACTCTTTCTTACGGATATAATCGTGTGGGCTGATGAAGAGATTATATCTTTTATTTTCCGGATTTATATATATATATATATATATATATATATATATATATATATATATATATATATATATATATATATATATATATAATGCTTGAGGTTATGATCCTAATATCATTATTACTTCACTATTATTGATATCCTCAGAAAATAATTTTAAAAGAGAGAAGGATCAGTGAAGAGACCAATAAATTGCCCCCCAAAATTTCCGAAACATCTTTTTATTTCTTAAAATTTATTTTTAATGCAGTGAAACCTCTCGGGAGCGACCACTCTCTGCTCTACAGTAAAATGGTCGTTAGTGGACGTTGGTCGTTTTTAGGGTTTAATTCCATTGACTTCAAAATGTTATCGAAAGTACATTATTTTTTGCTAGCGATTTTAACTTTAGTCAGTGTCATTTTATTAGTGCGGAAATGCCATATGTGTTGTCATCATGAAAACCGGATGGATTAATAAAATTTAGCTTCCATAAAAATGATCCCTACTGATATAATTATGTATAAAAACAAATTTACCAATTGCGAATGAGAGAATTATTTTAAATAAATGAACAATAATGTTTTTTATGTTTGAAGTTCATGTTTTTTAGGTTTTTAAGTTTGAATTAAATTTTACATCATAAAAATTAGTTTACTTTAAACAGTGCGAGTTTTGTTTGTTTAATATGCTAAGTTTTCGTCTAAAATAACTTTTTTTTCTAATTTAAATTTTAACTCTAAAACTAAATCATTGATAGCATCGTCTTTCGTGCACTCTGTTTGCAATATGACATTTTCAATCTCTTTAAGACATGTTTCCCAAAGTGTGGTACGCGTACCCCCAGGGGTACGGGAACAGTTTAGCGGCGGCACGCGTTCTTATGCGAAATATCTTGCAACAAGCGAAAATTTCAAAATTTTTTATTTAAAAACCAAATTAGTCATGAAAATTTACGATTACGCATTTTTCTATTGGCTATTTTTTGCAGAGTTAACAGCTAATAATTAATGGTGTCAACAGCCAGTTGTGATTTTTAACTTTTGTGCGATAACTTTTGTTATAGTAAAAAATACATAAATTTTTTTTGTTAGTGGTACACAGCGTTACGAGAAATTTTTTAAGGGTACACAAAAGTCATAAGTTTGGGAAACACTACTTTAAGAGATGGTAAAAAGGAGCTATCTATATAAGAGACACTCACATATGTTTCGAATACTGTTGAATCTGCTTATTTGCTTTGTTAATATTTTTCTTGTTTTCTTATTTGACTTTTTCTGCATTTTGTCAACACCTCCTAGAAGAAAGAATGCCTCAGCATGGATCAATTTAGTAATCCGACGTATCAAACTTAAACTGCGCAGTGGAGGAAAAATAAGAAAAATGTCACTACGTTTGGGCTACTAAGCTGCCCAGTGGGGAAAATACAAAAGATGTCATTAGTGGGAAAAATTCCGTGCCTCTTATAAGTGGTCGTAAATAGACGAGGTCGTTACACAGAGGCGATCCTTCTTGGAGGTTTCAGTGTATTTATTTAGTAGAAAAATATTAAATAAGAGGACTTTGTATTTTACACGGTAAAATAATTTGACTTACCAGTATTTAATGTCAAAATCATGTGAACTAACTATTCAAAGAATTCGAGAGAATTCATTTTATGAATTCTATTTAAAGATAATTAAATTCCAGCTATAATCAACATTTTGAATTTAAAAAAAACGTAAAAGTGCATTAAAATATTAGTTTTTCTAAAAGTTTTTAGTGTACACAAATAAATCCAATTAAATAAATATTTGCTAAAATGTCGAGAAAATTATACATAAGTTAATTATTTTACAAAATTAATTTATTTTAGTAAATAAATAAACTATAAGAGATATTTTAGAAAATCAATCCTCATTATCACAGAAAACCTCAACGTGAATATGACCACAGTGACCCCACAGCCATACGCCCACACTAGCGCTATTGAGTTATTTGTGATTTTGAGTGGAATATTGGTTCATTACAAAAATTCAAACAGAAATTGACTATTACGATGAACATTTCTTATTGTTTAAAACCATGAGTAAAAGTCGCCTACAACACTATCTAATCAAACTAAAAGCTTTTCCATCATAAAAATCCTTGTTTTATAGTTTACTGCATATAAAATTATCTATTAAAAAAAAAGAGAATCAGCAAAATTTTCATAGAAATTTCGACTGATAAATAACAAAATTTTCTCAGGCTTCTTCTTCAATGAAAAATATGGATATTCCATTAGCACGAAACTTTCTTCAGTTTTTAATTTACCTTTTCCTGGTATATTCTCCGATTAAAAAATTCGTGAAAAAAAGTGACGAAATAACTATCACTTCTTCGAGGAAACAAATTTCGTCGAAATTAATAAATATTTCGTCTTTCTCCTTTTTGTCTTAAAAAAAATAAATACTCGTAGTGCCAATTGTAACTAACTTTTTTAACAATCACTTTAATACGGGCAGCATAAAGCCGGTACGACACAGGGGTAGCTAGATAAATTACACCCATGCTCGAAGATGGATTTGAACTCCGGATCTTTCTGGTACAAGACCAACTTATTGACCATCATGCAGGCTGACCAGCGTACCTAGTCAGTTTATTTTCGATTGTCTGGTCTTATAATAGTTTCGTCATTATAGTTAACAAGATCCCACAATACACAACGAAAAGGTTTGGAATTGATGAAACATTTGAAATTTCGCGTTTTGTCACAAATCGCGTGATTTTGTGATGAAATAAATAATTCTCAAAGTTATTGAAGTACTGCTCATGGATTTCTGAATCGTCAAAAGTGAAAGTTTTATTTCTGAGAGTGTTTAGACCTTTTCTGAATACAATTCATAAGACTGTGAGTGCTTCCTTCAGTATATTTTCGGGAATCGCTTTAAGATATATCTGGAGCCGTTTTGGATCAGAGGGATCGAGTGCTCAAATTCTAATGAGGTGATCTGGGTTCGAATCAGGGATGTATGGTAGATACGAATTCCGCACCCTGTTCTCACGGATCACAATGCTAACGTAAAAATATCCTCTGTATTAGACGGATCATGGAATAGAGTCCCCTTGCGGTCAGGATGACCATGGATGTTTTTTGTGGTTTTCCTATTCGTGTAACGGAAATGCGGGTTAGTTCCATCGAAAAATCTTCAACGAAGACAAGTTTCTCCCACTACTTGATCCTGGCGTTCGCTTGTCTTCAGGTTATGGTTAAAAATTACAAGACTACGGAGTTGAACATTAGTAGTCATAAACCCAAAAAATTGGGTCGGCTGTTCAACGGTGGTTACAAAAAAGTATATCTTAGACCAGGGCTATCCAACTGCAAAGAGCCCACGGGCCAGAATTCCGGTCACTGATCACCTGGCGGGCCGCAATTTGTAAAAGTTGAACAATAACCTCTTACCTCTTATACAATAACAATTAATAGTTGAATTATTAATTATAAAACAATGGAACAGAAGGATTATGAAACAATTTGCTTACATTTTAATGGGAAAACTAAGGCCGATCAGCCTGAATAAGAAGTTGGCGGGCTTCACAATATGTGTTGGAGGGCCGCATGCGGCCCGCGGGCCTCTAGTTGGACAGCCCTGTCTTAGACTATTCATTCTCTTGATAGGATATCACTTAACTATTTTTTCTGAGGTGCCATTTAAAAACATAAGAGAAAAAATAAACTTTTAATACAAGGGAGTTATTTTTTTAAAAAAGTTTTACTTAATATTTTCTAAATTTTTTTATATATTTATTTTTGTCTGCAAATCCAAAATATAATTAGTGACACCCGCTATTCAGTGCTAGTTCTATTACAAGGCTTTTTAGCAATGACATATTTTAGACTATGGAGATGATACCTAAATATTTAATAGTTTAAAATATGTCATTATGCAAAAGCCTTGTGACAGAAGTAGCACTAAACAGCAAGTACCGCTTATTATTCTGAAATTGCTGACAAAAATAAATATATTAAAAAATTGAAGACAAAATTAAGTTTAAAAAATTAAATTCCCATGTTACAACAACTTGTTTTTCCTCTGCATAAATTAAGATTTCATTTTTTCTAATAAGTTTCCGTTAATTAAGTTTTTAATAGAGCAGTATATTTATCAGGCATTGTAATGCTTAACAATCTTGCCTTACATAATTTAACCAAATTCCCCATTTGAACACAAATATTATACTTGGTGTCCTCATTCTGAAGACAAATTTTAGACTTTTTTAATGGTGTTAAATAAAGATCAATACAAAGTTTTGTACTGGGCTTTCAGGTCAAAAGGTCTCTTCCAGTATCTAAACACTATCTTCAAAAAGTATAGACAAATGAATTCAGGTATGCTTCCAAGAAAAATGCCGATATTTTAAATATTTATTATAAATATAAGTTCCAATTTTCGCTCTCTCTCTCATGTTAAATGTGCTTTTAATTATTGGAATACTAATGGTCCTTTTAGAGTTTGTTATTTCTGTGTAAAAATTTAGAATTGGAATGTCTAGAACGCTTTCATTTAACATTAGCGCACGATAGACAAAGTATAAATGGCAGAAAACTATTTACAATTAATTAGAAAACTGGTCAGCCGCTCTTCTGACAATGCATTCTTGATCAACGACATATTAGAGTTACTAAGAATTTCTAATTTAATACTCGACGCAGCCACCGATTACTTTGAATTTTTGTTGGTACAATATACTTACTCAAAGTTGAATGGAAGGGACGCTAAAAAAATTTTGAGACAGCAAGGTTTCGAGATAACAAGTTCAGAACTAAATATGTTCTAAAAAGTAAAAAAAAAATATATATATTCTAAAATGTTACTCTAAAAAGTAGAGTCATGAAACATAAGAATAACTATTAATAAATATGCATGTAAAGATGACAGTTGACTATAAGTCAAAATACAACAATGACAATTTTATTTTTAGAAGTAAGACAAAAATGACTATGCAACAAATATTTTTTTCCAATGCCCGCCTGGAGTATGACATAGATCAGTGGTTTCCAACAGGCGGCCCGGGGACCGCATCCGGCCTGCGAAGCCTTTTTTTGTGGCCGGCGAACTAAAATATATTAGTTGTCCTTTTTTTGCGGACAATTTTCATACGAAAACTACATGGGCTTAAAATACTTTTCTCGTTAATAAAAACCTAATTTCTTCGTTTCTGTGAAATCTATCATACCAACGGTACAAAAAGAATTATTTCTCAGGTTTTGCATCCAAGAAAATATTTATTCAAATACAAAAATAATTTTGTATGTTACTCTTTTTTTATTTCATTTTTTTTTTGTATTTTGTGAATATAATTTAGCATGTGTGTATCAGAAATTTTCTCGAAGAAATTCTCCAATTTAACTTTTTGAAACCACTCTGTTTGGGCGAATATATTTACACACACATTTGTAAATTTTAAATTTAAAATGTAAATATCTACTCTCTGGTGGTTGCAGCAGACAAACCTCAATTTTGTCATTGAACATTTTGTGTGCTACTATCTAAGTTTTAATACCAACCCTTTTAAAGTTTTATGTCATAACAATCAGATATCTATTGCGCATTAATTGCTTAATACATGGGTGCACATTAAAGTTATTGTAGTCCGAATTTTCTAATATGCAATTAAATATTTTTAAAAATCTACTTCTTATTTTAATTTTTAATTCAATACTTTTGTTTTGTACAACTTGGTGAAAATCTACAAGCATGTTCCTACAAGCATAAAAGAGTCCTAGATAAAATTTTGATAAAGTTGTGGTCCACCATTTGATTTGTGTTTTTAATTGTGGCCCCCGGCCTCATGTAAGTTGGAAACCGCTGACCTAGGTCATACAGGCATCTGAACGGCAGATATGTTGACCTCTCTTTTAAGGGCACCATATTAAGTGGGTCAACGTTGCTCCCACAGTAAGGACAGATAGTACAGTGAATGAAAGAACATCCAAGCCTTGCCCTGGATTCGAACCCAGAACCCAGGGTTCGACTCTAGAACCTTTTCTACTTAATACCCTTCGATATTATTTAATACCCTTCGATTGCCATTTAATACCCTTCGATTAAATATAAATGAATTAGTTTACTATGAATGAACTTACAATGTGATTTTTGTGAAAAAATTACTTTTCTATTTCGAAAAAAATTTGATATAACAAAGTTTTCGAGAAGAAACCCTTAGATATAGAGATTTAAATTAACATTAGGTGGACATGTAATTCCAAGGAGGAAAAAATTATTTTACATAACGATGAGGTTTTCGTGATATAGAAGTTCGAGATATTGAGAGTATACAGTATTTCGTATAGGCAATTCGTATAGGTAATTTTATTTCGTATAGGTAAGTCTTAAGCAAATCAATTCTTGTTATTTCGCGACCTTGAGACTGTACGTTAAGGAATGAAATCAGAATTTTTAAACTAGTTTTAACTGGTAGTTGCAAAATAAATTTTTTTTTACATTAATACGTAAAGGAATAAGAGACATTATGGGAAATAATTTATAATTAATTAAAAGCTTGGTTACCCCCTTCTCCCCTCCTACGTCAATCCTTAAATGTATGACATACTTAGTATTGTACTTATCCTGAAACCGATTATTTTAATTCTCTGGCAGTATTTTGTAGGAGAAGGCGTTCTACTTTGGGGCAGTTTCAAAACTAATATTTTTATTTTTAATTGGATAAAGATCAGAAATTTAAGTAATATCTTATTACTTACCATTTAAAGAACCTATAAACACTTTAAAATTAAATATATGTTTTTTTATAAGTAATAAATTATTTTTTACACCCGTTCAAAGGGTGTTGTATTTTGGGATGCATGAGATTGTACCTTAGCACTCAGTAAAAAAAAATATATATATAGCAAATAAATCTTATTTAATGAATAAAAAATGCAGAACATTATAGAAAAAAATAAATAAAAGGTTTCTTTATCTACCAGCTTAGCATGTCATATGCACTGAAATTGCCAGGGAATTTGAGTACTCACTTCGAAGCAATGAAGACCTTGTTGCTGAGGGTGAAAGCAATTTACTTATTATTTCTTCTTCATCTATGGTTTCATTTCTTAAAATGACTCTTAGTGCTCTATAATGACTGCTCTTTCCATTTTTAGCAAGGTGTTGAATTTTATACAAAATGTCTACTTTTTTTTACATCATAAAGAATTTTCTTCTTACCAGCAAGTTTAACTGAAAAATAATCGTATTTTTTAATTTCGCGTTATTCAAAATCATAATAAATGGATACAAAATCATTTCTTCTACCGACAATTCTTTGATTAATTATTGCATGGACATTTCATTATCTTCTTCGCCAGTCAAAAAAAAGCATCTAAATTTTCCAACTTATAACAAATACTTCACCATGACATTCAGCAATCTATATTTATATTTCTCTTACACGGCGACAAAAAAAAGTCTCATTACAACTCCCCGAATGGCAACGCTAGAAAATCGACCAATGATTGCCGCTAAAAATGTCACATGCCAAATCTAGATGAGATGGCTCAACATATAGCGCTTTTTCAAAAACGGAAACTGAAATAACCAGAGAGAGCATAAGCTAGGCAGAAGTGAGTAGTCTTTGCCGATAGATCTCTATTTTATAATTTTGTCGAAAGCACTTTTTTTCACGAATTTATATATTACGAATTTATTAGACAATTTTTGATTTATATCACGAATTTATTTGTTTTACTAGAATTAATTTGTTCATGCAGCTTTTTCCATTGCAATTCACTTATTTCAATTTTTAAAAGACTTAATTATAGCCAAAATTTTAACCTTTTTAAAAAGATATCAGTTTTAGAAATTATATCTTAAGATTTTATACTATAGCACATTTCTAATAGGTTTAACGAATTACATGTCATTTATTTGAATTCAAATTTATTTTAATGACTTAGTATTTACCAAAAAGATGTAATTTTTTTTTAAAAAAAAGTTGTTATTTGGATTTGAATGATTGTTTTGAATTCTTAGAATTTTGTGCATTTGCAATGTACCTAAGTTAGTAGCGAGCGAAGCGAGCTTGGTTTGCGAAACAAACCATACATGATTGCGTAGCGATTTTCGGGGGTTGGCGAGCGTTAGCGAGCAGTGGGAGCAGCCCACTAGTTCAATAGTAAAGCTCTTCAAAGCATTTACTAGAAAGTATCTATATGTGTTGTACCTTAAGCGTCCTAAGGTACAACTGCAATTTATTCCCAAGGTACAGCACATTGAATGACATGAAAACATGTCTTGTAAAAGTGCTTGAGGTTAGTTGTTCAGATTAACTAACAGTACCATTAAGCAGAAGACAATTGAAAGTTCAATACACTATCTTAATTTTTAACACTAAATCTTAAATAACTAATCTGACTAAAAGCTTATAATTTGATTATTGGTAGAGCAACCCATTATTTCAGAAGTCTGTAACTTTAAATCAAATTTAACTCATTGTTTCAAACTTTTATAATATTTTAAATAAAAATTATTATAATTGTTTTTGAAAATAATTTAGAAACAAATTATTTACATTAAATAGCACATATGGATTATTATAAATAATTAGTAATACAAGTTACTGTTGAATAAATTTTATCTTCTATTTTATTGCAGGTTTTTCAACCAAATATATTAGTCCTCAATAACGAGAGACTACTGATCTTAGCTAAATCTCCATTTATTAGCTGATATGATGACCATATTTTTTTACTTAGCCTTTTTTAAGTGTTTGTACTCTGTTCATGTTGTCTGTTCATGTTGTGTTACTACTAATGCTACTTGCCAATATCAGCATGTCCGCTGGAAATCAAGCGAATTCTTAAGACAAGAGACGCTTCCTTTTTTTCAGTGGTGCTCTCTACAGAAAAGAATATGACTTTGCCACACACATACGTCACAGTCCGTTTTACAGGAGGGACAGTATCACCAATTTACAGGATGGACAGTACAGGATGGACAGTTTTACAAATGAACGGGAAAAAGTAGTATTTTCTTCTTGGCACTGTCTTTCGACTTTTTTTGGAGCAGCTAGCTTTTTCATTGAGTCTAACCAGCAGAAATGATTTATTATGTAAAAGGAATGCAGGATTTTTTTTTTAATTTATTTTTTTTTTACTTCATCTTTTATCGGGGTTTTAAAATTTGAATCAATGCATTTGGATTAAATGTGCCCTCGATTTTTATTCGATTAGACTTATCTTGGTATATATATAATGATTCCAACATACATATTTGTGTAATTAATTATTTGTTGTATATATTCATAACATATTTGTGTTATTAATTTGATTTGTATATATTACTTTCTTCAATAATTGAAGCTAATTTTTCAATTTTATGAATTAGAAATCCACTAATTTTATTCGATTTAGGTATATTGTAACTCTTGAATTGGCAGTTTTATTAAAAGTCAAAATTAGAAGCTTAATGTAATTAATTATTCCACACAAAAACGAATTTCCGAAAGAAGCAAATTTTTAAGTGAGACAGTAGATGGCGACACTAAGGCTAGCGAGCCAAAACAAAATTAGTGAGGTTTTAAAGGGTTTCTTCGTTTGTTTATTGCTACCTTCTATGTATTTGTATATGAAGGACAAATTTAAATATTTGTTTTGAAAAACGTAGTTTATTCCCAGTATTTCTGGTGTTCCATTCTTACACAAAAGCAAAACAAAATCTTTTTTTGCTGAATCATTTAAAATCTATTTAAAAATTTCACGTTGCATTATGTTATCAGGAAAAAAAATAATAATAAAAATTAACGTAAAAAAATGAAATAAAAAAAGCATTAAATATTGAAAAAAACTGTTTCACACAAACTTTTTACAATTTTAAAAAAATTGGTAATTATTAGAAAAATATTTTAATAATTTAGTTAGTCGTGGATTTTGTTGAGAATTGGGAAAATGACATTTATTAAAAAAACATTATTTATGATAAAATGCTTCAATTTTAATGTACACACTTTTCAACTTAAATGAAAAGAAAATAAAACGAAATAATATATTAGCAAAAACATTTTTTTTTGAATGAGACATTTTTTTATAATTAACTATTAGTAAGTCATAAGCTTTTAGGCTCGCAATTATTGTGTTCTATTTTATTTGTTGTAAATTTTTTGTAAAATTTTTTGAGTGCTCCTCACACTATTGCATTGATATATTTTGCTCTGGTTATAATGATACAATATTAGTAAGCACTCTTTTTAGCGGATATAATTGTGTGGGCTGATTAAAAGATTATATCTTTTATTTTCAGGTTTTTTTTAAAATTTTTATCTCCTTTTTTTCGGATTTTTTCACGGTTTTTTGTAATTTTTATTATTATTTTCCTTTTTTCCCTCTTTCTTTCATTGTTCTGTTCGATTGTACTCATTTAGCCTCATGTTAAATATCGTATTTTTATAACCCATAGTTTACCCAGAATCCAGTATGAAAACAGATACACTCAAATCTTTATTTTATTGAATATATAAATTGCATTTTACTTAAACTTCCATTCTTATAAAAAAAAAATTAACATCTTAAATTTTTACTAAAATAGATTATTGTATGAAATAATTAGCTATATTTAATTTTTTCCTCTATTCCAATCGTGTACTTCATTAAATCATTTCATGCCGAATCTCTGATTGATAGATTTTTTTTCAGTGTTTACTTTTCATATTATTATTATGTTTTGTTTTACAAATAAACAGGAAAAGTTGCCCAGGGTTTAAAAGTTATTGCTGCAAAAGTTATTGCTGTAAAAAGTTATTGCTGCTTCCGCTGTTGGAACTCCCTCTCTCCCTTTCTAAATACTAATTTTTTTTAAAAGAAGAATATATATATATATATATATATATATATATATATATATATATATATATATATATATATATATATATATATATATATATATATATATATATATATATATATATATATATATATATATAAAGTACAATCAAAGTTTCTTATTTTTAATTTTCTTATTTTATTCTTATTTTTTATTTTCAATTATGCCACTAATAGTTAGTGATAACACAAATGCTCCCATCATAATGATCGGGGAAAAAGCATCAGATCTGATTAAGCAGGACAATCCAGATAGGCTGAGATGCTGAAACTAAACCATGGAATTAGATATTTTTTCTCTACGTCAGGAATGAATAATGCATGCCTAGTACCAATTCTATACATAACATTTTATTAAGGTAATAAAGCCATAAGAAACTGCGATATTTTCGCTAGTAAATGTTTTTTCATGTTTTCAATATTTCATTAATTAAAAGCAGTCATTATTGCTATTCAAAGAAACTCAAATTCTATTTCTCATCTAAAGTTATTTATTTTTTATGAATATTTAAAATGTTATGTTTGTGAATCAAAGGTTTCTGGATTGTAGCTGGACTATCACATTGATCTGCATTGTGACCAATGGTTCACATGTGAAATGCATGTAAGAGCGAAGAATAAAACTTGAATTTTTTCTGTGTTTAATGAAAGATTCATTTTACTGTATTCGTCATTATTCTTTTTACTAATTTCTTCTGTATATTAACTTAGAAATTTTTAATTCTGACTTTTTATCATTCAGAAACTATTGGAGCTGTTTCCCGCTAATTATTTTTTTTAATTTTATTTAAAACTTGGTTTTTATATAAATATATATATGTGTGTGCTTGTGTAAAAATTTAAACGCCACGCACTTTAAGACTTTGTCCGGCTATTAACAATTGTATATTAACAATAGTAATAAATAATAAATAACAATAAAAATTATTTATCCATCGATTTTTTGGCTAAAAGATTATTTTATTGTGCAAAATTTTTTCAGTCCTTATATTCAGTCTAATTCTGTCTTTATATGAAATTTGCTAAATTTTGAAAAAGGTAATGATAATATTAAAGGGTTACACTTTCTGCTCTCTTAGGACATGGAAATCAAAGCATTGGATCAAAAGTTTTTCAATTACTTAATTTTTAATTTTACTAAGAAAATTTCATTTTCCGTTTTTATTTTATATATGATTGTACACTACAAATAGAAAATGAATACATTTTTCTCTTATGTTTTCTACACTGTACGAACTGTGTGAACTTATCTGATTTTGGTGTTGAAAAAGCCTGAAAACTGTATGAAAAATTGCATGAATGCTTACTTTATTTCAAGTAAATTCCGAATCAAGAGTTCTCACACACTTCAAAGGATGTAGTTAATTCTTAACACCAATAATTGATAAAGCTTGCACTAATATACAGCTCGTTGGTTAAGAAGGTTAAGTTATGTTTTTCGGAGCTCCGTAAATTTGGAGAATAATTATTGCATTTTAAAACTAATTAACTAAATATTTGTGGGAAATGATAGTAGGGCATTTTTAGAAGAATAACATACGATTTTGGATCAATATTTGAAATTTAAAGGCGAATAATTTAATTTCAAAATAGTGACAATATGGCTGTCAAGTTTTCAGTTTGGTAAAATGCAGAGTAAAGTGAGAGTGTAAGTTCTTGTCGGATTGAATTAACGAACTAGTTATAGATACAAAGTAAATTTCAATCCTCTTTCCTCGCTTATGAAGAATATTGATTGTGGTAAATTATTTGCGAAGTAATTTACATCTTCTTGTCTGATTGATTATACAAATAATCATATAAACATTTATAAAATGCATGCATATTTTTAGTTGTATAATAAAGGTATTTATGTTCGCATAAGATTTGCATAAATCTCTCATTTACGTAGAATAGTTTTATAATATTTAACCCCCGATTCAGTTTAATGTTGTTAGATTTCATATTAATATTACTTCCGTGCCACGTGTATTTTTGATGTGCAAACTAACTTTTTTTAAAAATTAATTTTAATTTATGTATCTTAATTTAAATATTGCATCTTAAATTTACGATTCTTACTTTGTATCGTAAAAGTAACTTTACTGATTTGGGTGTATCATGTCTTACTGATGATTTGAAATAACACTAAAAATTAAACACTAAATTCTATGTAATCTATCAATTTTAGTGTAACTGAACAACAAACATGGTGGCGTGGCGGCTACTTTATAACTATTTATCTACACCAGAAATTATCTTTGTTTTGGTGTTGAAGAATATCTAATGAAACACCACTGTGCAAAACAGTTTCCACCATTTTTGGTGTTTTGTTCATTAAAACTTTTCACAGTGAATAGATAAATTTTTCATAAAGTTTTAAATAACCAGGTAGCATAACTATTGTTTTATACTGTTAATATCCAGGGCTAAAGAGTGAATAAGAAGGGCAAAGTCACTGCTTTGAAGAAACTGCTTTTGATTTCAATCAGTGACGTCACGCAACTTCTTGCTTTAAAAATTTATTGTCTCGCATGTTGTAACTAACATTTTTTAAAAAACCTTATTTAAATACATTCATTGTTTTCCATATTTTATTATTTTTTATTTTGAGGGGATTTTCTTCTCATCTGATTGGAAAAATTTAACAGTAGTAGGCAAATATCAATTTGCGCGATAACGACCGGCTAGAATTATTATAAAACACAAAATGAGAAAAAGGATTTTTCCATATTTTACTTCAGAAAATATAAAGGTGATATCAAATGAATTATAACATGTACTAGAAGAATTTATCCTGATGTGAGTGTTTACTATTACTAATGTTCAATCCCGTAGCATTGTCATTTTGAACCCAATTCAGAAGACAAGGGAACTTCTGGGTCAAGTATTCAGAGAAGTTTGCCTTAGTGAAGGACTTTTTGATGGGACAAACCCTCATTCGCATTTCATGGAGAGGAAACACGAAAACCTCCTACCGGTAGCCTGACGGCAAGGGGACTCTAACCCATGATCCGTCTATCACTGAGGACATTTTACATCAGCACTGCGGTCGGTGCAAGCCGGATGCGGAATTCGTATCTACCAGCCATGGCTAGGATTCGAACTTGGTTGACCTCATCGGAAAAAGAAAGCTCTATCCCTGAAGCATCACTCCTCGTGCCTTCGAGATTAATAATTCTAATGACTCAACGATACCAAAATTTGAATTGGTCTTTTACAAGCGAATGAATCAAACTTTCCGTATTCATATCTTCCATCGATTAAACAGACTAATCAAAATTTAAGTACAGCCGATGGATGGAGTAGAAGATATTAGGTTGCAATTGAAAAATTTTGTGCTGAGAGTCTCGTTGAGAAACAGTAACTTTTCAGGCAGATTGATAAAATATAATTTTTTTTATAATGCTTTGAATTTGAATTTTTTGTTAAATTTTCCCAAGTTTTGACCCATTAAAGCGGGTGGAAAAATCAATTTAGAGTTAATAGACTTTTCATACTTCTCAATTATGGCAGACGATAATTTTTCGCATTACTGCTAAAAGTCACAGCTTCCACCAACCCAGTGGTATATATATTTTTTTTAATAAAAAATCTTTTCAAAAGAGAAATTATTATTAATAAGTACACATTAAGTTATGATAAATCTGAAATTCTGAACAAATCGTTGTATAGGTCCACTATAATTAAAGTGAAATAAGAGCATTCATATTACAATGCCCTAAAACTTGCTACTAATTATTGAATTAATTATATAGAAACAACAGATTTTTTTTAAGCATCATAGCATAATAAAGTGCTGAGATAAGGGGTTTTTTTTTCACTGGATCACCAAACGATGAAAAACCAATGAAGGAATAAGTGTTCCTTTACTGGTTTTTTTACTAAGTTAATGAAAATAAAAGATAAACTTTAATTTTCTTGTACCTTTAGTGATGTTCTGCATCAAAAGTATGTTAAAAATACGAAAAACAACTTATAACCAGTGAGCGAACAGGCATGTTCCTTCAATGGGCAGAGATGTCCCAGTGAATGAACAGTATACGTTAACATGTTGACACTTTAATTTTCAATTCATGATTACAAAAAAATGTTAACATTTTCCAAGTATTTATATGTTATAATTTCAAGAAGAGGCTTATTTTTAAATATATGTATGGTTTATATATGGCTTTGTATGGCTTATAAATTCATAAAGAGCAGTAAAAAATAACCAAAATTAAGTATTGCTTTACTGGGTGTTAATTCACTGGTAAGAGCTGTCCCTTCACTTGGTCTTCTTACTACTTGTTATTTGAACCTCCAAAACTTTAAAACAATATCATGTAAGTTCTCTACACTTTTTTTACATAATTTGCAATTAGTAACATATATGTTGACACTGTCATTTAACTAAAATTACGATATATATATATATATATATACAGTAGAGCGCCGATTATCCGAACCCTTATTATCCGAACTTCCAATTATCCGAACTATGTCTGAATTTATTTTTTTTTTAAAGTTTAAAATACTTTTTAACCTATCGACAATTTTTCTATATTAAGAAGAATAAGTAATATCCCCTACATCTGAAGACTATATTTAATTTACAACCTTTTTGGCAGTTTTCTTGTAGTAGCCGTACATACATGTATTGTGATACAGTTAAACCTACACAACCCTTTACAACTGAAAATTATCTTCCAAGAATGCGAGCTTCATTTTGATAGTCTACAATGGTAGGAATGCAGAAGGAGTTTATGAACAGATAAATGCTGAAGTTCTATAATTGGGGAATGGGTAGTTGCCACTCATGGTTAATTATTAGTGTTTACAGTGCTTGGAATCTTAAATCTTGGAATAAAATTCTTAACAGAAAAACAAATGAAACTGAAAATTCTGAACCAGTAGATCTTTCGGATGAAAATGATGAAATTGTTGCTGAAATTTTGAATAAAAATCGGAACTGCACGCAATTCATTAGATATTGCAATGAATTGTCTAGAACGTCAAAAATGATGTTGATCCAGTTCAGTTGATTTATTTAAAAAGAATAAGGGATATATGACTGCTAAAAAAAAAGAAAACGCATCTTCTTTAAAACGAAATCTTTGCTGAATTTCTTTCACAATGGAAAATAATAAAAAATGTGGTAAAATCAGTAATTGACAAAAAAATTATAAAAAACTGAAATATGTATGATAAAAATAATTCAAAATTAAAAAAAATTAAAAAAAAATTAATTTAAAATATTTAAAAATTGAAAAAAAAAACTTTTAAACACGCCAGAGCTACTTTAGATAGTAATGCCAGTCCTAAGCCTACAAAAGGTGCGAAGGGAAGTTAGTGCAGAAATAATAATCATTTACACTAGATTTTAAACAACTTTCCAATTATCCGAACTTTTCATTATCCGAACCATGTTCGGTCTCGAGCAGTTCGGATAATCGGCGCTCTACTGTATATATATATATATATATATATATATATATATATATATATATATATATATATATATATATATATATATATATATATATATATATATATATATATGAAATATGCGGTGCATCCACACCGATATTTTTTAGTTATTTACAGTCAAAGTAGCATGATTAAGGAGTCCAGTTTCGGCATAATATTTTATTTTACTAAACGATGGTGAAATAGCAGTTTGACCCCTCTCCAAAGCGGGAGAGGGGGAACACACATCCCGTCTAAGCTGACGGATTTTAATTAAGCATGATAAACAACAAAAAACCACGCAAAAACATTCGGTCCTGCGTTATATAGGATGATTAAAAAGAGTAAAAAGTCCAGTCATAAGCCTTTTCTGTATTCTTACGCCTCATCAAATTTATTTATTACTCATAGCAAATCGTTTAATCTTTCCTTATATGGAAGTGAAAGATCTTAAAATAACTTCTCTTTTGAAGTATAAATCTAATTATTATTCATTGGCATGTTTTTAGCCTTGAAGTCCCAAAATAGAATTTCTACCCTTATCCTTTGCCAAAGATATTTTATGAAAAGGAATGAAGTTTTAATGCTTTTATTAATACAAAAGTATTTAATTTTTGTATTACATATATATATATATATATATATATATATATATATATATATATATATATATATATATATATATATATATATATATATATATATATATATATATATATATATATATATATATATATATATATATATATATATATATATATATAATAGGTTTTTAATTGATTTTTCTCTATATTTTTTACTTAACTTTGTTACCTAACCTAACTTTTTAACCTAGCTTATGTACCTAACTTTAAAATCGATATTGTTATGCATTTTTGATCACAATTTCGGATTTTTCAAATGACTTTGCTTGATTTCATTACTACTAGATATTAAGATAATACAGAAGCGGAGAACTTTTTCACTTTAGGGCTTAAGAAAAAATCCACAGTGTAAAGTCCGCAAAAAAAAAAAAGATATCACCCTGAATAACTTTCGTTCTAATGATTGGATTTTCACAAACTAAGTGTTAATCTTAATGGTTCCTAGGGGTGACCTCAAATAAGCTAATTAATTAGTGCTAACTATTAATTAAGGTACGAAATCAGACACAAAAACGTACTTTCTCTGAATAAACATATATTTTTTCTTACATATTTGGATTCTTAATCTTCAAAATATAGGGGGTAGCCGCAATCTGGGAAATATGGTCCCCATAGTTTGGTCAGGAGAGCGATCCAAAGTTCGTACCCCTTAATGTTAATTTCACTTTTTACGTTTTCAGTCATATTTTAAAAACTAATAAAGCAATTCGAAGAAAATTTCACCCAGTCATATAACTCATTTACCCAAAGATAATTTCACGAAAAAAATAATTTTTAATAATTGTTAAATATTTTTTATTATTTAATTAAATTAAGGATGAAAAATTTTTGAATTATAAGGTATGAATTTTTTTATACCATATTAATCTACATATTTTTCAATTTAAAAATCTAAAGTTTCAACTGTTTTTTTTTATTAGAAGCGGAGAAAAATTAAAATTAATTAGTTTTAAAAAAATAATTTGGCGACTATGAAGAAATGATTAAATGGGGCGATTAATATTAAAATGTGATAAACTTGCGAGGAACTTGACTTCGCGCGCTTAGCATAAAATTTCATTCATATTTTTTCGCTAATAATCGTTTGCTTATCTTTTCATTTTTATTTTTTTAAGCTATAAAATACGATGTTTCTTTTTTAGTCGTCTAAAATTCTATTTGCAATTTAGTAAAGAAATTTGAATAAAACATTTTATTGAATAAAATACATTTTATTCAGAGAATGTGGAGTTTTATAAAAGCATGCTTCTGATAGAATATGATTATACAACAGATTGTGCTTCTTTAATGTGATTATTTTTTAGTTTTTTTTTCTCAATAACTGATAAAATTTCAATAATATACATACGAATGAATAAATTTGGAATAAAATATTCATCAATTTCTTGAATATATATTTTATAAATATTAATAAAAATACGTAGTCAACATGTTTAAGCATCTCTCACAACATCGCAATTTTTTTAAAATCTTATAGGGTAAACTAACCAGTGAAGGAATACTTAAGCTTAGCTTGTCTTTAAAAAAAATCATAAAAATTTCAAAATTTGTAATTTTAGCTAAATGACGTATTTGTTATTAAATGCATGTCGACATATTTGTTATTAAATGCAAATTATGTAAAAAAAATTTAGATAACTTGCATAATATTGTTTTAAGCTTTTGGTGGTTTAAATGATAAGTAGTAAGATAACCACGTGAAGGAACAGTTCTTAAATTGAATAAACACTAAATTTTCCAGTGAATGAACACTTCATTTTGAGAATGTTTGATGCTCGTTAGGAATCCTTAGGCCACACAGATATCTGTCGCCCTGTAGATGCCTGAATTGACGGATGTTAACACAGGCGGGCATTAGGGAAAAGAAATCTTTTAAGTTTTCGTGCCCCCATTTCAGTATCTTAAGGGCCTTACGAGCTCTGTTTAAAAAGAGAGTATCATATCAGATATATATATATATATATATATATATATATATATATATATATATATATATATATATATAAGAAAACAAAAATAATCATAGTAGCAGTATTTGGTGGTAAATGTAGCTTATCGTAATTGAAGAATATGCTGTGCGACATTTTATGGTGAATTTGCGAACGTAAGTTTCAGAATGTATCGAAACATGTGGATGCTATTTGCTAATCATCTTTATCCAAAGAAAACCATGTAACGTAAATATCTAGCAAAATGAAGCAATTTTTTAAACAATGAATCATACAATATGCAACATATTATTTCAATATCTTATTATTACACATAACATATTTCAATGTTTTTAAAATGCCACTAAACATTCAGCAATTCATTGAGTTATAGAAAAAAGAAATATCGTAAATTATAGAAAACCTTGTGAATGTGCATTAGAATTACTATGCAATCTACATTTTATTTTTCAAGCACTTTTTTTTTCTTCAAACTTTCATGCCTAGAAGACTCGATTAAAGCTGTAAAAATCATTATCCCTAAAATTTTGTATATAGCTATTATAAGTTATGTTAATTTGATTTTAGTATGAAATCCTCGAATAAACATAGCAAAAATAGCATAATCTAAATAATATCAGATAAAAAGTTCATGTATTTAAATTCTAAAAACTTATAAATCGATTCAAATTTTCTTTTCAAAGGAGATTAAAATATATATTTTTTTTTTTTTTTAGACAGAAATCAGCTTAAAAATTGTCTATTGCCTGGAAACTTCGAGATGTTTTCTATTAACTATTAATTAAACCTCTCAGAGCAATCACAAAACATTATTTCAATTTTTTTACAGTCAGAAATTGGTTGCCTAGCAACCTAGTAAAATTAAACGTTTCTCTTTTGAATCAGTCAATGGGTTATCTTAAAATATTTATTTGCGCAGGCGACTTTTTTTGGCGGTTTTCTGGACTATCGCCAAATATATAAACCTTTATTGCAACCCAATTTACGACACAATTGTTTTAAAATTTTGTCTACCCCCCCTAATTCAAGTGTCTAGATTCCAAATATGTAAAAAAAAAAAATATGTTTATTCAGAGAAAGTACGTTTTTGTGTCTGATTTCGTAACTTAATTAATAGTTAGCACTAATTAAATAGCATATTTGAGGTCACCCCCAGGAACCATTAAGATTGACACTTAATTCGTGAAAATCGGATCATTAGAACGAAAGTTATTCAGTGTGATATCTTTTTTTTTTTTTGCGGACTGTACAATAAAGGAAATTTAAAAAAGAAGCATCAAATAAGGTAGAACAAAACAACAAATAAATGAATGAAAAACTCATAACTAACTTTATCACAGCTATGCATTAAATTTTAATTACTATTTCAAAACTTAATCGTGTATCGTATCAATACAATGTAGAAAGGTGAGCAAATATTTCATACCGAGTGTCAATAAACAATTAAACGTAGAAAGATTTATCTGTCCTGCACTTGTTTAAAACTTAGAGAAAACAAGACCATTTTCTAAATACATTTCCTCATTTAAGCTATTTATTTAAATTTAATATGACATTTATATCAATTCTGTCAGAATATGTATTTCCATTTCTTCTTGCTACGGATATCTTCAATCCTCGGATCTCTGATAATTTTAAATCAAATTATGACTACATTATTGGTAAGTGAATATCTACACAAAAGTCTATTGCATTTTTATAAATTATTTTCTTAACGTTTAATCCATTTTAATAACTTTGCTTTAGAAATATAAAACTTTTCGTTTTCTTTGAGGCACTTACTTATAAGTAAAATGTTTCTTTGAAAATATATTAAATTATTCCTTAGAATTTAAAGTAAAATATAAATAAAGTGATCGTTGAAACGTTTAAAGCTCATTTTTTCAGCCTTTCATCCCTTCAGTGGGTCCATAAATGAGTACCAAGCATGCTTGAGAACTAAACACTGGGGTTCCGCGTTCGGCTGACCACCTGACCGGAACATCTGCTCCTGCACCCCAGAGCCCAAGGTCAAGAAAACTGAGATCGGCGCAGTAGGCCTCGGCCCTTAAGGGCTGTCGCGCCGCTGAGTTTAGTTTAGTTTATAGCTCATTTTTGTTTTCTTGAACACTTTATTTTTTTACTTTGATAGGATTTCTTTTAATTTTCGTAAAAAGAAAGTAATTATGTTACATGCCTTATCATGAGAGTTTTTTTTTCTTAATAATTTGCAAAAGCGAAGTTATTTTTAAACAGTTTTTAAATTATCATATTATCACAAAATTTTTGGAAAAGCCAAATACCACAATGATTACAATTATAGTGTAATACTTGTTTAGAACAAATAGGTGTGCAGGATTTGAAATATTTATATTTTTGAAACTATAATACGTTCAATTTTATAAGAGAGATTAAAGTAAAATGGAACAAGTTTTTTTTTTATTTAGAAATGATTCAGTTACATTGGTGGTTTATTAATTATGTCTGTCCCTTTTTACAGTTCTCATTTTTATTCACACAGTTCTCATTTTCATTGGTTTGAAAATCACACGGTAGGATTCAATTTTCCCACATTAATCTTTTCTTAGTTTGTTTGTTTTCAGCATAAAATTGACATAAGTCATAAAGTTATTGTTTTCCTATAAATAGTTTTGCTTCCCTACTTTAAAGGTTAAAATTACCTGTCCTGCTATTATTACGTTTTTAATTTTGTTTGATTTCTAAGTTAAGAATTTAGGAGGATTACTTTTATTATTTTTACTATTAGAATAATGCAATTCACAGTTACATTTTAAGATAAAGTTATTTAAATCTGTGTCTCGTCTTATTAACTGTTATACAATTATTATTTTTTGTTCAAATTACATGAATATATTATTATAAATTATGGTTTTAGATATTCGTTAAACTTAACTATTATTATTTTTATTTTATTAATTATTTTTATTTTATTATTTTATTAATTATTATTTTATTAATTATTTTTATTTTATTATTTTATTAATTATTATTTTTGGTATTAATTATTATTTTATTAATTATTTTTATTTTATTATTTTATTAATTATTATTTTTGGTTCAAATTACATGAATATATTATTATAAATTATGGTTTTAGATATTCGTTAAACTTAACTTTCAGCATTATGTACAAAGTGATGAATGCAAAAGCTGTATTTAAAATACATCCATCCGTTTGGTAAACAAAATTATTAAATTATTAAACTGGCGAAACTTGTTATAATAATATACTTATAATTTAAAATGTTATGAAAAATGATTACTTAGAAAAATTATTTATTTCACTTATCTTAATTGTATCATAAGGCAAAAATTCGAAAGAGGGAAATGTAGGTACAAGTGTTTTATCTAGTACATATATTTTAGTAAAATAATTTAAACTTTTTTATGCAAAGAAACAGCAATTATTGTGAAGCAATCATCGTGTTGGTGAACGTCAGCGAAATAGTTCCCTAGTAAATATATAGCAGCTTATTTCGGAGCGGTTTCTCAACAAACAAATCACGACCAATTTAATCATAATTTTCCTATCAAAGCTTAACCCCGTCCCACCCCCCGTTAGGGGGCATCCGGAGAATACTGTAGACTCTAAAAAGTGTGAATTTTTCCAACGCTATTTAACTCCTTATAAGAACCAATAACCTTATAAAAACCAATGATTATTTATTATTCTCAGTGAATATATATAAAAAAAAAATTTATTGCTTTCTAAAAAGAAAATTGTCTAGCAAAAGAGTAAAAAAAATTTTTCGTGCAAATCAAGCAAAGAATGCGAAATTATTGATCCAATGCTCGGTGAATCACAATATTTTTAGGGAATCATTAGTCAGATAGAATGTGATCTAAAGAAATATATTTATATGAAAATATGTAATGCGAACAGTGATCCTAAATCAACGCTCGATTTAAACCAGCAACAGATGTTTACGCAGAATTAGATGATGAATTATAATTGCAAGAAAAGAGGTGCAAATTTTATTAGTATGGTAGTTATTTTACACTAGCGTTGAACAGCCGACTGAGTTTACGACTATCAGTGTTCAACTCCGTAGCCTTGATCCTTGCTCAAAAGACAAGGAAACTCCTGGATCAACCGTTGTAACAAGTTAGCCATCGTGAAGGATTTTTTTAGTAAATTAATCAGCATTTACGTTACATCGGGAGGAAAACCTTAAAAGCCTTCCTCGGTTAGCCCGATCGCAGGGGGATACTATCCCATGATACGATTTCCACTGAGGATATTTTACACTAATAAATTTCACCCAAAAGACCCTTATTTTTTAATATATTTTTTATTTTAGTTGGAGCTGGTTCTTCTGGTAGCGTTATTGCATCTCGCTTGTCCGAAGATTCTTGTGTAAGTGTTTTACTCTTGGAAGCTGGACCTAAAGCGCAAGTTTTAACAGAAGTGCCTTTGGCTGGCTTGAATATAGCCAAAACGATAAATGATTGGAATTACAAAACTATTCCGCAAAAGAACGGTGCTTTTGCTTATCCAAATCATGTAAGTAAATCAGAATCTCGTATAATTTTATGATAGCTTAGATAGAGGCCGGAATAGCCTGGTTGTCAGGGAACTGGACTCACGTTCGTAAGAACGGGAGTTCGGATCCAGTCGGCCGAAGACTTTTCAAAAACACCGCAGCGTGAGAAAAGGATGTTCTTTTTATGTTAGATATAAAAATTCATTATATTCAACTACACCAAATATAAAAAATGACATCATTTCTTTAAATCAAAGTAATGCAATTTAATTAAAAATATTTTGTTTGCAATACATTTTAATATTGAAGTAAATATTTGCAGCGTATTACTATGCCCCGAGGAAAAGGATTGGGAGGTTCGAGCATGGCAAATTACATGTTGTACGTGAGAGGTAATAAAAAGGACTATGATCGATGGTCAGAAATAGGCTGTGAAGGGTGGTCATGGAACGATGTATATCCTTACTTCTTGAAATCAGAAAACAATACTGATCCAAGAATAGTCCGAAATGGTAAGCATTAGCATGCATCAATTTAAAACTATGTGTTATGTTTTCTGTAATTAAAATTTGCCAGGTCGAAAAATAGACGTGGTTTTTATTCTAAAAAACCTCTCTAAAAAACCTCTCACCCTCTCCTGTGGCTCCATGACTTCTTGGACGTCGGATTAAGTTTGAGTTTAATATCATTTCTTCAATTTTTTTCCCATCGAGTTTGGCATCTTTCAATTCTGTAGAAAATGTTTAACATGAATGGAATTTTGATCAGATGCGCGTTACTCGAGAGCATTAAATGCATATTTTGAAAATATTTCATAAATATAATTTTAGACATAACATTTAACGTGAATATTTCGAGCTATTTGACCATTTCTTTATTTTCCGGCACTCTATATAACTTATGTAGAAAAAAAAATGAAATCAAGATTCAAAACGGGGTAATCTTGGTAAATGTTAAATGGGTTTATACCAGCGTCACCTACTGAGGAAGAAAATAAGCAAAACTAAAAGAAAATGGTTTCAGGTTGAATACCAAAAAGCTCGCTAATTTTTACCAAAGTACTTTGGTAAAAATTACTTTGAAAAGTACTTTGTAAAAAAAGTACTTTGGTAATGCTTTTGGTAAAAAAAGACAGTAAAATATGGTTTTATAACACGCGATAAAAATTTGGGTAAATGATTCCGAATCACCCATGGTGGCTCATGGAACTATATGGCCGATTTGTACTTAGCCATCTAAAACCAAATTATTCTGCAAAACTACTACATTCTGTAAAAAGTTAGTTATCATAAAATTCCCAATTGTTTCAACTATTATTAAATAAAATATTAAAAAAATAATAAACATTATTTATTTTGCATGAAATTATCTTCAATTAACGAGCTTCATAATTATGTGCAAATAATTTTTCCATTCGCTTTAAAAATTTTCGAGATATGGCGAAATACTCATAAAGTAAAATTATCATTAAAGGGTCGAAGCTTTGTATTACTCTCTTGATCAAACTATGGGGTCCATATTTCCAGGATTGAGACTGCCCTCTATATTTTGGGGTCAGAAATCCAAATGCATTGAAAAAAGGTACGTTTATTCATAGAAAATATACGTTTTTGTTTGTGAATAATTTCGTAACTTAAAATATCATCTGCATTTGTTAATTAGCATAATTTGAAGTCTTCCCCTTGAACCATTGAGATTATATCCTAGTACGTGAAGATCCGATGATTAAAGCAAAAATTATACAGAGTGGGTCATATATTATTTTTTTTGCGCAATGTATTTAACAATGGTGCATTCGAATAATATTTATTATTGTCAACTTATTATATTTAAATTAGTGTAATTTTCCTAAGTATGTCTTTTTTTCTTAAAAAATGAGCTTCAATTATGTTTTCAAAGAAACAATTTCATAAAAAAAACCGATTCAATTTTAGGTCACCACGGTACAGATGGATATCTGACAGTTCAAAGTCTGCAGTATAATAGTCGTATAGCTATTGCATTTTCCAATGCAGCTGCAGAACGAGGTTACAAATATCGAGATACTAATGGACCTAACCAGACTGGTCAGTAGAGTCATAATAATATTATAATATATACACTGAAGAGCCATTACATTATGACCACCCTGCTAGTTACATGTAGGACCCCCTTTAGCCCTCAACACTGCTAGCACCCACAGTGGCATTGATTCCACAAGGTGCTGATAGGTAGTCTGAGGTCTCTGGTACCAAGCGCTCACCAACTGGTCCTGCAGTTCCCTCACATTGCGAGGGAGTAGCATGACAGCCCGAATTTGGTTTTCCAAGTAGGACCACAAATGCTCTATTGGATTAAGGTCAGGTGAATTTGGGGGCCAAGACATGACTTGAAAGTCACTGGAATGTTCCTCGAACCAATCCATGACAATTCGATCCTTATGACATGGTGCATTATCCTGTTGGTAAACACCATCCCCCGCAGGAAAAACTGTTGCCATGAATGGGTGAACTATGTTCAAGTAGCTTACAGAAATCAGGGATTGTTCTATGAGGATTATGGGTCCTAATGTACCCCATGAAAACATTGTTCCTGGGTGAGAAACCATGAAAACCTGGGTCAGCCTATTGTTATAGATGGAGGGTGGTCATAATGTAATGGCTCTTCGGTGTATATATCTATATCTATATCTATCTATCTATCTATCTATCTATCTATATATATATATATATATGCTACAACCAATGTATTAAATGCCATCATTGTATACATTGCTTGGCATTCTTAAGCACGTTATGAAATGAACCTAAACAGACTGGTCAGTAAGACCATATTAATATTATATCTATGTTACAGCTAACGTATTGAATGACATCATTGTATATAATGTTGGCATTCTTAAGCAAGTTATGAAATGGACTTAAGCAGACTGGTCAATAAAGCCATATTAATAAAATGTATATGTTATAAGTAATGTATTAAATGCCATATTATATATAATTCCTGATGTTCTAAGGCAAGCTATGAAATATACCTTCCACGGAAATAGCACATTTCATTTTTTTATAACAAAAATTATTTATTTATAGATATATTTTTTGAAAAAAAAATATTACTGAGTTGATGGTCATATTCAACAAATAAATTTATGAAACCCAAATTTTTCTCTAACCATCTCATTTAGTTGATATTATATATTTTTAATCTGGTCATCAGGGTAGAGAATACCGGGCAATGGATCTTTACCTTAAAAAACATCAGTGTAAGGATACCCGCAAAAGTATAAAGAGAAGGATTAATATTCCTTCAAATCTGGTAAATATTAATAGTTAATGGTGATAACTAAAAAAATAGTATCTTTCTTACTAAAGAAAACATAAACCTTTCTGTTGCAAAAAGAAATTACTTTCTTCCAATAAATTATTCGTTGTTATGTTAATAAAAATCTTGTTTCATACAACTCTTGTTTCATACTTTGTTGGTTATCCTTTGGAATTGTGTACAATGCTAAATCAATGTGAGTAGCTTATATATAATTATATATAATTCCCAATTATTATAACTCCGAAGAAACTAAAGCAGTAAAATATTTTATAACATTCTTTAAGCAACCGACCCATTTTTCGCGTCTACGACTACCAATGTTCAACTCCGTAGCCTTGTAATTTTGAACCCAATCCAGGAGACAAGGGAACTCCTGGATCAAGTATTGGGAGAAATTTTGCCTTCGTGGAGGACTTTTTGCTGGTACTAACCTGCATTTGCGGTACATGAAGAAGAAAACCACGAAACCCTCCCACGGTTAGCCTTATGGCATGGGGACTCTAACCCATAATACATCTACCACTGAGGATATACGTCAGCGTTGTGGTCGGTGTGAGCCGGATGTGTATTTCGTATCGACCAGCCATCACTGGGATTCAAACCCGGTTCACCTCATTGAAAGGTGGATACTCCTTCCGTTGTGCCACCACTACTCAAAGATAAGATATTACCGGATTGAAAACTTCATACGCTTCAAAAATGTACAAAAATGAAATAACAGTCAACTTGTCAAGTTTTGAAAATGAGAGCCTATTTTTGATGCTCCTGAAAAATGGCGACTGTCGTTTCATTTTTGTACATTTTGGAAGCGTATGAAGTTTTCAATCAGGTAACAATGAGAGTGACGTTTCAAAATTAGATTGTTTCCATATCTTATTTTTGACATTATTAATATAAAATGACAGATTTTCAAATTAGTCAGACAGATTTCCAAATGACAGATTTTCAAAATGACAGATTTCCAAATTAACTATATTTTTTTAAACTCAGATTCAACTTTAAAATTAAATTTTGTTTACCTAGGTTTTTCGATAGTACAAGGAACGACTAGAAATGGTAGACGATGCAGCACGTCAAAGGCGTTTTTGATTCCGGCAGAAGACAGATCAAATCTAGACATCGTCACGGATGCTTTAGTAACAAAAGTAAATGTTTTATCTAATCTAGTCATCATTGAATGGTGTATCGTTACTCTTCTTCTTTTTACTATTACACAGATACAGCGACTCACAAAACTGTGACGATATCACTTTATTTAACAATGTATCTTATAAAATCTTGATTTATTATCCATTCACCATCACAAGTGTGATAATGTTAATTATCACAAGTATTTGCTTTAATATGTTAATTATCACAAGTATTCGCTTTAATGTTGTTTTCTTAATTTGCTTTACTTTTATTATCTTAACACTTAATTTATTATTTACGAATTACTGCTCTTAACTTCACTTAACGTTCAGCTTATATTTAAATCATTTATCAATTTACAATGTACATGTTAATTATTGTATATTTTTTAATTATTAACTTTTATAGATTATTGTTTATGCTTTATATATAAATTATGCAATATTAATTTATTTATAATTGTCTATTACTATTTTCTTTACTTTTTTCAGTCATGCACTGCCTTAAGATTTTTTCCCCAATCTTTTCCTTTACCAAGGGTAACTTGATACAATCTCCGAACCCATCTTGGATCCCCTCTTCCTAACACCTGCGTGGGAGGATTTTGGACCCTTTTTAGTTGCAGCTGCATCCGATGGTCAACCGTGTGTATTAGATAGTTTTATAGGTTTTTTATGTCTTGTCCCCTTCACCGCGTGACTTTTTTTCCTTTTTCTCACACAGCTGTGTACTTTTAATTGCGAACCGGACGGTAATCGTCTTTCTTAACCTTTAGCCTTTTTGACCTCGCTCCCCCGTTCACACGAGGGTGTCGCGACCCCCTTCGACCACGTGTTGTCCTTTACTTGCTCCTTCTATCGGCCAATGGTTTCTTGAGGGGTTGAATTTTGAACAACCCTTAAATTTCTTCATTGGTCTACTTTTAAGTTGTCCTACCCCTCGTTTCCCTCATTGGCTTTTCAAGGGTGACCCCCGAGCTTACATAAGGTGATGCATGACGGAAAAAAAAGGATTCTGGCTCTTATCTTAATATGTGATTGAAATTTTTGAATGACAAGATTTTGATCTGGTGATGTAAAAAAAATGTTGGAAATACTTTGCGAAAAATATGGTTTTCTATTGTGATTGTGAGTTTACGAAGGCTATGTTATAGTGTTTGTGTCGATGTATAACAACGATTCAAAATAATAAACAGATTTATTTTTACGAGTGAACTGCGTCATGTGTCTTCATATTATCACCTTACAATTTAGTTATCAACGCCATGTTGGGGTGAGTAGTCATTGTTTTTTTTAGTTAGCACAGATGATTATCAATCCCACAAGAATGTGTTTTCCTTTAAATATTTCTGTATGCAATTCTCCTTATCATTTATATTAATAGTTTTTGTTTATCTACTTATTTTTCTAAATTTTTGGCCCAATGGACCTATTGGGTTATTTCGGAGTTCAACAATGCTGAACCACCACTATTCGGCCTTTTATTTAACGCGATTTAATGTATAATTTTTTTACCTTGCCATGTTCATTTAAGTATTATTTTATTTTAATTTGCTATGCATTCTTGTGGGTTTGCCTTGCCACATACACATTTTCTTTACTGTATTTACTAGATCATGTACTTGAGCAGTGAATCAATTGTCTCTACTTAGTGTTTTAGGCATTATTCTTTCATTAGGTGATTTAGCATTAACCTTATTTTTAATCTTAACTTTGCTTAATTGTTTTAATTTCATAATTTGATTATTTTCAATTTTCAATTCCTTTATGACTTTAACTAACTTATATAAATAATTAAACTTTAAGAATTGGTGCCGCTCCTTTTTTTTAATTTTGTCATTTATGCATATATATTCTATTTTTGGTTCATTTTATATGTTCAGTGTATATTTATATTACAACGTGATCTCAATAATGAGTTTTAATGATGTATATATTTGTTTTATTTGTATGGTAGGGGCATTATTTATTTATAATTTCATTGATTATGAGTGAGGTTTAATGTTTAACTTAATCCTTTATCTTAAACAATTGTTTTGTTTACTTAATGTTACTGCGAAATCACAAGCTGATCATGAATAGTAATAATAATATCCAAGAGGGTGTGCAAAACCCAAGTAATACTAATCAAAGTCAATTCATCAAAAAAAATATATCAAATATAAACATTCAAAATTTTTCGGGCAATGAAGACGTAAAATGGTTTTTGTCACAAGTAGATGATATAAAAACACTAAACAATTGGGACGATTCTGTGGCACTGGTATTTCTAAAATCGAAACTTGAGGGAACGGCTTTAAAGTATTTTGCGCAATCTCCACTATGCAAAAATGCATTATTTAAAGATGCTTGCAATGCTTTACAAAATTTCTTCTCAACTGAAACTTCTGGTTCCGCCGCCCTCGCGTCCTTTCAAGGCATTTGCCTACTCGAGGGTGAGTCGATAAAAAGTTTAGCCCATAGGCTCCAAGTCGCAGCATCCAAAGTGTACAATAATGTACCAACCGACTCGTTAGATCAAATTTTGGCCTTACAATTTATATCAATAATGCCACCCGCAATCAAGCAAAAACTCATTTTTGATGGCGAAGAAAAATTCCAGTCACTAGTTGATAAAGCTCAAAGATATATTCAGGCTGAGCAGTCATTACAAACTGCTTCTTTCGCCAACTGCATTTCGGCAAATAACACCATAGATAAACTTCAGAATAAAGTAATTGATTTGGAAAAGAAATTAGAAGAGATGTCAATCTCAAAAGCTTCCGTGAATCAGATCAGTAGCAATACTTTTAAACCAAACCCCAATAATGTTAACAGGAGTTTTAATCATAATTTTCAACACGCCACAAGTAATCGGGGCTTCAGGCAAAATAACTTTAATCAATTTAATGGCACACAGAGACAGAGGTATCAAACGTCCATATTTTGCTTATTTTGTGGTCGCAATAATCATGTGATGGCCAATTGCCGTCAGTACTTAAACTTGAATAGACAAAACATTCCTCACACCAATTACACAAGTGCTCATAATTGGTACCCAGTGCCTTATGATCATTTACACACACAACATGCACCTCCACAACAACATGCTATTCCACAACAACACACATTACCTAAACAACGATCTTCATTCACACAACAACAAACACAGCAACCTCCGTTAAACTGAAAAGTCGGGTCAGAAAGGGTGAACTGGTCTCGGCAAATCCTCACATAACACCCAATAAGTTTTTTTTTAATAAACATGTTTCATATTGTAAATCAATGGATATTCAAACCTTTTTAAATCTTCCTATGTCTAACACTACTAAATTTAATAACATTAAACATTATTTTGATTATGAATTTCTAAAAATTACTAATGATAAACCTATTTCCCTCATGATTAATAGTGTCTTTGCTAATAAATCCTTACCCATAATTGAACTAAAATTTAACAAATTAAAAGCTCTATTTTTATTAGACACAGGCTCTTCAGTATCTTTACTAGATAAGAATGTTTTCCGCATCTTATCTCAATTTCAAACTTTAAAACGATTATCAAGAAATGTCATTATCTCTACTATTAATTCTTCCCTAAATTTTGAAGCTTGTATTGATGCCTCTTTCAAAATTAACAAGACTTTTTTTAAACATCCTATGTATATCACTTCTATTCAAAATCCCCATTTTTCTGGTATCCTAGGATATGAATTTCTCCTAGAGCATAATTGTATAATAGAACCTCAAAAACAAATTGTTTCTTTAAATGGACAAATTGTCCCTTTTATTAAACATGATGAGAATACACAAAATTGTTACATCCAATCTGATTTAGATTCCCCTTCCATTTCTCAAAATATTGATGAGGTTCCTAAAACATCATTGGTGACCAATGAAATAATCAACATTAACCAAACGAATGATTCTCTCATATCAAATTTCAATCACTCCGATGAGTCACTTGATCATAATAACGTTAATTGTAATAATCCTGAAACTGTACCTCCTTTATCTGATAAACTGTGTGATGAGCAACCAACGTCTGAACAGAAAACATCTGTTCCTATCCTTCCCACTACTGAAAAAACAGAGACTAATCCCAATAATAATTCGTCAAACTTTGATAAATATTATAATACATCCGATATCAATAATCAGTATATATTTAATGTAATTCTTGGCCAAAAGATAAATTTAGAACCCCAGGAATCTCAAATAGTTAAGCTGAAAATTGTCAACCCCCAAAATATAAATATTCATGATATTCTTTTTAAGCCAAATGACATTCGAAGCATTGAGCTTCATTTTGCTGTACATACAGCTGTAAATGATACTTTCACGACTGTAGTTAAAAATTCATCATCAAAAACTGTTCACCTTAATAAATCAACAATTGTTGGTGAAGCTTCTTCTAATTTTGATATTGACCCAGATTTTAATTCTGTTCCAATTAAGGACATAATTAACACTTTCCCTAAAAATAATTTAGATGAAATATTCATCACTAATGATTCGCCTGTTAATGATAATCAAATGTGTAATTTAATTCAAGCATCTGATGAAATTTTAAAATTGAGGAAAGAACAATTATCTACTGATGATTTTAACCTTAAAAATTTAAATGAACATGAGAAGTCCTCAATTCTTTCTTTATTAATGAAAAAGTATTCAGCTTTTTCAAAATCTCTTAAAACTCTAGGTTGCACGGACAAAATTCTTCCTGATTTAAAATTTAAATCTATCACCCCCATTAAGACTCAACCGTTCCCCATTCCTCAAGCTTTACATGAATCTACACAAAAAGAGCTTGATGACATGATTGAAGCAGGTATCATTGAACGAACAGTTAGCTCATGGGCTTGTCCCCTTTTACTTGTAAAAAAGAAACAAGACCCTGAAAAATCTGATGCCCCACCTAAGTATAGATTAGCACTTGATTTAAGATTACTAAATACTATTATTGAGCACTCTACTTATCCCTTACCTAACATTCATTTTCTCATTAATCAGCTATCCAAATACTCTTATTTTTCTGTAGTTGATATGCGTAGTGCTTATTTTCAAATCTCTCTCCCAGAAAATTTACAACAAATACTAACCTTTGTTACACCTTTTGGTTCTTTCAAGTCTAAGAGATTAGTTTTTGGCTTGAAAACCGCAGCTTCTACTTTTCAAGCGTTAGTCGATAGCATTGTTGATGAACTTAAAGTATCAGGAATCAATGATATTTACCCATATCAGGATGATTTTCTGATTGGCTCATATGATTTTAATGATTCTCTTACTAAATTAAATGCACTTCTTGATATTCTAATTAAGTATAATTTGACTCTTTCACCTGACAAGTGTACTTTCCATCAGAAGGAAATTAATTACTTAGGTTTCTTCATTTCGGAAAATAAAATCATGCCTGTCGAGGCGAACATTAGTAAAATAACGAGATTTAAACCACCTCAAAATTCTAAACAAACGAAACGTTTCTTAGGTGTTTGCTCATTCTATAGACATCTTATTCCGAAGTATGCTGAACTTACTTATCCTTTAAATCAAGCATCTATTAAACATTCTAAATTTAGATGGACACCTGAGTGTCAACACGCTTTTGAAATTCTTCAAAAAATTTTCTTTTCAACTCCTTTCGTCAAATTACCTGATTGGAATAAACCGTTTACCCTTAACACTGATGCATCCCGTTCTGCTATTGCTGCCGTTCTTCTACAAGAACATAACAACTGTCTTCACCCAGTTAGTTACTATAGTAAAACCCTTTCTAGGACAGAGCAAAACTACCCGGCTCTAAAACTTGAACTTTTTGCTATTTTTAAGGCTATTACTGCCTTCAAAACATTTCTGTATAATAGGCATTTCACTTTACTTACTGATGCTAAATCACTACTGCATTATAAAAAGATTCAATCTCCTGCAGATCTTATAACCAGATGGTTACTGCAAATCAGTGAGTACGACTTCACCATTAAGCATGTTCCAGGAATTAAAAATGTTCTACCTGATTATCTTTCTCGAATTACTGACATTGATTATATCAAAACTGATGTTCCCAACCAGCAGACTGATAGACAATTAATTCTGCCTTTTGTTGAAACTGTCAATTCCACTTCATTAATTGATCCAGCTAACGAAATTTCTATTCAAACTATTATTCATGAGCAAACAACTGATTCAAATACTGCGGAAATAATCAAATCTCTTAAGGAGAATTCCCTATTAGACTTACATAAACTTAAGTCATTTTTCATTGATCCTAAAACTCAACTCCTTATGTTCTATTCTGATAAGAAATTAGAACCAAAAATTGTTCTTCCCCAGTCTCTAAAACTGAAGGCTTTATATATCGCTCATTTCTCTCATTTTGGTTTCGAGAAAACTTATAAATTTCTTACTGATAAGTATTTTTGGAAAAACATTTATTCCGACTGCAGAAACTATGTTATGTCATGCGACATTTGCATTCGAAATAAACATCACACCCCAAAACCTTCTCCTTTCTTAAATCAATGGATTCCCACATCCCCAGGTCAGTTTATTTCTCTTGATATCTTAGGTCCTGTTCAGGGTGGTTATGTATTAACTATTCTCGATCATTTCTCTAAATACCTTGTTCTCTACTCCTTAAATAACTTAACTGCAAATCATATAATGAAGCACTTCATTAATTACATCATCAATCATGGCAGGCCAGCCTTTACTTTAACTGATCAAGGTACTCAATTCACTGCTGAAATATTTCATGCAATTAACTCATGTCTAGGAATAAAATTAGTACATACAACACAAGCACATCCGGCTGGAAATGCTCAATCAGAACGAATTAATACCTCTATCAAAGCTACAATTAATACACTGAAAGAAAGAAACATAACATTTGATCTAGCTGTATCAATACACCAACACATGTATAATTCTTCTGTTCACTCCTCAACTGGATTCAGTCCTAATATTTTACATTTTGGTAGAAACTTGTCATCAATTTTTGACACATTTCAACCTGACAACCAAGCACAAATGCTTGATACTGCTAATTATCTTGATCAACTTCTACAGCAGTTAAAAACAACTTTCGAAATTGCTTATGATAATCTCCTCACTTCACAAGACCAACAAAATAACAGACAACTATCGAAATCGAATCTTCGAAACATTCAAATTAATGACATTGTCTATCTGAAAGATTCGTGTACTTTCAAACCAAAATTTATTGGTCCTTACACTATTGTAAAGAAAATTAATTCTCATATTTTTGAAATTCAATTACTTGATAATCCTCATTCACAAAAAAAATGTGTACATATTGATAGACTTCGAACTGCACCTCCTAGACACAATCATTTAATTCAGGCCCCTTCACAAAACCAAATTACTACTCCCACTCATCAATATAATCTTCGTAAGAGACCTACTATCGTTACCGCTGTGTAACTTCTTGATTTTTTTTCAATTCTTATCTCGCAACGTTCTTACGAAATTAATTGTCTTTGTGTTACGTTGTAAATTCTTACCTTATGTGTTGAATTAAGTTCCAGATCTCTTTCACATACCCTGAGAAGACGTTCTCAGTTTAAATTTTTTTCAGATTTGTTTTTTTTTCTCTCATTTGGTTCATTATTTTTGCCTCGGTTTTTCCGAGACCAGTTGTCCTTCTACCTTCTAATGTAATTGTATTTCTCCCTAACTCAATTGTAATTTAAAAAAAAAAAAAAAAAAAAAAAAAAAAAAAAAAAAAAAAATTTAGGAGTAGTATTAACACAAATTCCAATAAAATTAGTTACACAATTCATTTTATACATACTTAATTAAAAAAAAAAAAAAAAAAAAAAAAAAAAAAAAAAAAAAAACAGATACCTAGGTTATGTTAAACTTTTTTCTTTGTAGGATATTAAGCATTTTCTTCTTTCTTGTTTTTTGCCAAACAAGTGATTCCCATAATTTCACCAGACAAATTTGTCATTTTTGCTCAATGTATAAAACTATTGTTCTCTGTTATGATTCATGGACAGCTCTGTTTGCAAATACTGAGTAAATAATGTTTGTAAGGATTAAATTTTTGTAAAAAAAAAAAAAAAAAAAAAAAAAAAAAAAAAAAAAATCATAATTAGTGGGAGAGGCAAATAATTTTTTTAGTGTGATTTATTTAACACAAATTCTTGATTCATGCAAAATTGATTTTATCAATTTATTTTTTTTCTCAATTTTCCCATTCGCCACAAAAAAAAAAAAAATAAATAAAATCCAGTACTGGTTTGTCGCGTGTGAGACAATTGTGTTTTTTCTTTTAATGTTACTTCGGTGTACATATTATTTTTTTGTTGTATTTATCATGTGTATATTTCGTATACTCATTTTATACCAATATTTTTTTGTATCTCAAACGTATTACCCTGTTGAGATGTATACCGATTCATACACTCAAGCATTGCACTCCATCATAAATTCATTCAAGTGTGGATGGATTGAAATTATTTCACTTTATTTTATCTTCTCTGTCATCAGTGTTGTGCATATAAAGGACATTAATTATCCCTTGATGAGTTTAACACGCATGTGTAATTTACAGTGTGTTTAGAGTGGATGATGAATCCATATTTGTGTGTGTATTCAAAAACACCCATCAACAATTGGTTTCTACATATTGCAACTTTCATACTCACTAACTAACCACGCTAGCACGTTAATAACCACTATATTTGTCACAATTGCATATAATGCTGTTGATTGCAATGAGAAAGCGTTGTGCCCATTCAGTGTTATTGCAGCTCTTGCCAGATCTATTTTCGACGAGTGTGCAAAATTTAAAATATCACACAAGCATTTCACATTCAAAAAAAAAATTTCTGCATCTTGAATCAACTGAACATCTTGGATCAACTGCCTCATTGATAGACTTCCCATGCCTTCTTCCGGGAGTTGCTGTCGTCGGTTGGTATTAGGAACATATCCGGAATGTTCTGAAATACCTGTCCTCCGAATGATGATCTCCACTTCGTCAAGAGGTTCTACAAATTTCCCAGCAGTGTGAATACAGAACGTATGAGTTGGTTCTTCAGAACAATAGTGATCTGGTGTACTGTGGTAATAAAGTGGCTGGCAATAGTGGTTACGTTTGCTTCGATACAGGGAGATTATCGCTGATATGGTTCAGTCTCCTTTAAATAGACTATTAGTGAGCATGATACTGAAATTTCGTTAACGTTATTTTTGTAACGTTATTGGTTGATCATACTTAAAGAAATGAAGATATGACTGAGAACTTTGAACTTTTTGACACATGGATTTAGAATTGTTGCTTTAGTATAACATTTTACATATCTGATGTCATGTGAAGCGTGTTTACATGAGTTGTTTTCTTTTACGAGTGCAATTCTTGAGAGTACGCGCCTCACATTCATCGTGTCTATTCCATTGGCTTTATTTGATTTTGGCCATTCTACCCTACTAATTTTTTTGTTTGGCTCAAAATTTATTTTTTTATTCATTTTGTTAGTAAATACCAGCAGCTGTTTAATTTCTTATTGAGGATTATTCGATCAAATATTTTGTTCTAGCACATTGAGTGAACAAAATCTATCTAGTTTTTTTTTAAATTTTTTTTTGATAATTATCCCTTCAAAAAAAAAAAAAAATAATAATAATAATTTTTTTTGCATCGTCACCTTTTTTGTTACTTATAAAGTGTATAAGTTAACATAAATTTTCTAAGTTTTGATGCACTGTGGGTATACAGTCTCAGCAACATGACAATTTATCCACTTCTTCATTTGAATTTTACAATTTTTTTTCATTTGCCTTTAGAGCAAAATGTGTGTTTATATATATATTCTAATTTTTTTGATGTATGTGGCTTGTTATCTGTGCTTTCTATTTTTGTCCACTCTGCTCACCCACTCATTGCCTAGGCAGTCACAACAACAATCTGATTTGTATCACTAACATGTGCAATATAGCACTCAATCATCTCATCTTCCAATTTTTTTTCACATTTGCAACAACATGAACTTTCTTTTCAAGGAACTTTAACATAAAAGAAGACAATGTATTAAAACTTTAAACCTGTATACACCAATAATTACTGAGGGAACGTACCTCAATTTGTAAATCATTTTGTCTTCCATTTACTCTTAAGTTGATACATGTAATAATTGAAATGAAAAATTTTATTCCCGTTAGGAATATAATTTTTCTGGGAGAAGGTGGAGAATTGTGATAATGTTAATTATCACAAGTATTTGCTTTAATATGTTAATTATCACAAGTATTCGCTTTAATGTTGTTTTCTTAATTTGCTTTACTTTTATTATCTTAACACTTAATTTATTATTTACGAATTACTGCTCTTAACTTCACTTAACGTTCAGCTTATATTTAAATCATTTATCAATTTACAATGTACATGTTAATTATTGTATATTTTTTAATTATTAACTTTTATAGATTATTGTTTATGCTTTATATATAAATTATGCAATATTAATTTATTTATAATTGTCTATTACTATTTTCTTTACTTTTTTCAGTCATGCACTGCCTTAAGATTTTTTCCCCAATCTTTTCCTTTACCAAGGGTAACTTGATACAATCTCCGAACCCATCTTGGATCCCCTCTTCCTAACACCTGCGTGGGAGGATTTTGGACCCTTTTTAGTTGCAGCTGCATCCGATGGTCAACCGTGTGTATTAGATAGTTTTATAGGTTTTTTATGTCTTGTCCCCTTCACCGCGTGACTTTTTTTCCTTTTTCTCACACAGCTGTGTACTTTTAATTGCGAACCGGACGGTAATCGTCTTTCTTAACCTTTAGCCTTTTTGACCTCGCTCCCCCGTTCACACGAGGGTGTCGCGACCCCCTTCGACCACGTGTTGTCCTTTACTTGCTCCTTCTATCGGCCAATGGTTTCTTGAGGGGTTGAATTTTGAACAACCCTTAAATTTCTTCATTGGTCTACTTTTAAGTTGTCCTACCCCTCGTTTCCCTCATTGGCTTTTCAAGGGTGACCCCCGAGCTTACATAAGGTGATGCATGACGGAAAAAAAAGGATTCTGGCTCTTATCTTAATATGTGATTGAAATTTTTGAATGACAAGATTTTGATCTGGTGATGTAAAAAAAATGTTGGAAATACTTTGCGAAAAATATGGTTTTCTATTGTGATTGTGAGTTTACGAAGGCTATGTTATAGTGTTTGTGTCGATGTATAACAACGATTCAAAATAATAAACAGATTTATTTTTACGAGTGAACTGCGTCATGTGTCTTCATATTATCACCTTACAATTTAGTTATCAACGCCATGTTGGGGTGAGTAGTCATTGTTTTTTTTAGTTAGCACAGATGATTATCAATCCCACAAGAATGTGTTTTCCTTTAAATATTTCTGTATGCAATTCTCCTTATCATTTATATTAATAGTTTTTGTTTATCTACTTATTTTTCTAAATTTTTGGCCCAATGGACCTATTGGGTTATTTCGGAGTTCAACAATGCTGAACCACCACTATTCGGCCTTTTATTTAACGCGATTTAATGTATAATTTTTTTACCTTGCCATGTTCATTTAAGTATTATTTTATTTTAATTTGCTATGCATTCTTGTGGGTTTGCCTTGCCACATACACATTTTCTTTACTGTATTTACTAGATCATGTACTTGAGCAGTGAATCAATTGTCTCTACTTAGTGTTTTAGGCATTATTCTTTCATTAGGTGATTTAGCATTAACCTTATTTTTAATCTTAACTTTGCTTAATTGTTTTAATTTCATAATTTGATTATTTTCAATTTTCAATTCCTTTATGACTTTAACTAACTTATATAAATAATTAAACTTTAAGAACAAGTAAAATTAAAGTTTTAAGATACAAATATAGTTTTATCTGGAATTTGATCTAATAATATTTTTGAAACTGAAGAATAAGATTGTCATTTATTTATTTTTATCCTTGTTAACTATCTTGAATAACATTCGTCATAAATGTTACTGTAAATGACCGAAATTTTGTTACTGCGGAAAGTTATTGTTGTTCTTTTACAGTGTAGATATATTTTATTTTTGTTTCGTATTAATGATTTGTCTGCCTTTTAATTGATTTAAATGAGCAAATAAAACTAATCGTTCAATATATAATACCATGTGAATTCAACGACATAAAAAAAAACCGAACCAAAGTCTATTAAAGTTTATATTAACCCTTTTAAATTACAATTTTTTTTGTTTTCTATTCTAGATTCTTATAAACAAAAATCTAGAAGCGTATGGCGTGAAAGTTGACATAGGTGGACACGAATATGAAATACTTGCTAATAACGAAGTTATTGTCAGCGGAGGAGTTTACAACTCGGCTCAACTTTTAATGTTATCTGGCATAGGGCCCAGAAGTCACTTGGAAAAACTTGGTGTGAGTTTATTATTTTAAGTAATTCCTTCATTAAAAATAAATTCATATAGTAACATATAGGATAAATTCCCAACTCTAGTGCAGCCAGAATTACTGTACCTTGGGATTATTCCTTTTTAAAATGCTCTGCGATGGCAATAATTTTACACCTGCATGCGCCGCCACATGTGGGATAGCAAATTAGGTTCGACATACGTGTAACGTCGCTTGCAGGTATCGAATTAAATCAGATTTAAAATTAACTTAGCGTGACAATAAATCTAACCCTTCAAGATGTTACGTTAACCACCACTTGATTAAACACAACCCTGTGATTAAAGACAAGCACCCAATTGGTTTCTTGCACTACAAGAAGAAGACTTCCCGTACCTGCACACGTGAACTATGACTTCATCGAAAGCTAATCTTTATCAGCAAAATGGTGTATTAAATTTCAACTAAATTTCTCTACAAAAGTTGAAATGTTAATTAACAATAGTTAATTGAATACACAATATTAATTGCTACAGAGCTGTATCGCACATTGGGGTTAGTTGAAATCTAATTATTTCTTGTCTACTTCTTTTACTTTACTTAGATGTCCCGCAGTGTCATCTTGGTATGACAAAATGTATGAGAATCGTTAAGACACGGTTCCCAGCAGATCACCGAATGGTGCATGCTAAATCTGTCGGGGTCACAAAGTCCTCCTAGTAACCGCAGCAAATCAATACCTCTAGGGATTCTGAATTGGAGATAGATCGTTCTCTGGTTCAGGATGAAATTACGATCCGTGGTGGAATTTTTAAATTATTTTACCATATTCAACCAAAATCATCAAATAATGGTAAAAAAGATTATATTCAAAATATTAAATTTGAGAAAAAACGCTTAATAAATGTTTTTACAAAATACAGTGAAACAACCAGAATTCTATTCTCGCCAACTAGACCCACCTAAAGAACCATTTAGTTCCGTGCAGTTGGGTACATACTGTTGCCGAGAGGGCTAATCTGTCAGTCTCATGACTGGCTGAACAAGGGTTCGAATCTCAGTGTTGATACCGCAATATTTTTACCATTTCTTCAACACATGAAGAATTCCCTGTATCCTATGCTCCTTAATTAGTGACCGTGATCTATTAGAGTACGAAACTATCATTCACGCGTTAATGAAAGAGCACTATAGAACTGAAATGTCCGTTTCAGTTTTTTTTTTTTATGGTTTAAAAACTATGCTAGCTGTGAATGGTCAAAAAATTGTACAGTTTTGTATTCACAGTCTTATTAACCATACTAGTTGTAAACTATTTCAAAACTGTAACTGTAAAAAAAAATGTTCCTTAGCATTAACCATAAAATTCTTTACGGTTAATAGGAGGGATAGATTGTTGCCTGTTATTTTACCATAATTCAGAATGAAAAATCTAACTGTTTAGCGAAAGGTAATAGCTTGATTTTCGGGAATTTTATGAAAATTAGTTCAATTAGTTTTAAAATATCGGATTGATAATATAAATTTTGTGTTAAGTATTTAGTTTGAATAGTTTCTTTTCAAAGCCTAAATTAAGTTTGATTCAATGATACGAAAATTTCAGATACCTGTCGTTGCTGACCTCCAAGTGGGAAATAACTTGCACAGTCATATTGGAGCAGCTGGTCTTTCTTTTGAAGCTCCAATGGCAGATGATGATTTCAAAGTTGTTTTTAATAACCCCAAAGAAGCATCGGAACAATTTAACAATTTTGGAGAAGGCTAGTATACAGAATATTTGTTTGAATACTATATCAGTTTGTTCAGGAAAATGGAGTCCATGACATCTCGGTCCTATCATCGAATTCGATTCGTCAATTTTGTACAGACATTTCATCCCATTTCTGCTTTTTTATTACAGTCATTATCTTTCAATGGTTTTAAGTAATATTTTTTATAAAATTACTTTATTATTATTTTCAGTAACAGAAAATCAGGAATTTTAATTGGTTATGAAGTATATAAAAAATATTAAGTGTGGAACAAAACGTCAAAATTATTAAGAATATTTACAAGGGATTGTCCATAGTTTTCTAATGAATTAGCGAAAATCTTTTTTAAGCTTCAATTAAAACTGTCCCGCTTTTGTATTCCATTATTTGTGTGTTAATCCTTAATTATTATGTAAAAATGAATTACTATTGTAAAGTTTGGTAAACAAATAAATACATAAATAAGGATTTCTGTGCTAGCTACCTCCGCGCAGTGCAACGTAAAAACTCTTTTTCAAATAATTTCACCCTTGAAAAGAAGAAAATGTTTTAAAAAAAGGCTAGATGTTAGCAGCCAAATATTAAGAAAATAGAAATAAAGATCGGGCCGGGATAGACAGGTTGGCAGAGCGCTGGGCTCCCGTTCGTGAGAATGGGAGTTCGATTCCTGCTAGCCGAAGATTTCCCATGTAGTAAATGGTGACTTATGCACGTTAAATTTGTCAGGTCACAAAGTCCTCCATGTTCTCATAACAAATTATATCCTGAGGTAACTCAGAGAGTAGTGAATTGGAGATTGATCGTTCTCCGATTCAGGCCAAAAATGGAATCATTGGATTAATGAAAGGTTATTTGAATTAATCCACTCTATGGACTGCGACATGTGTGGCTGAAGTCATATTCCTGGCCATAGATGGCGCCACTGAAAACCAGGAATAATTGCACATGCCTGTCTTAATGACTGACGACAACAACAACAATAGCAATAGAAATAAAGATCATTACAAGGAACGCTTTGCATATTTGGTAATTTTGGTAACTATCAGCTGAGAGTCAATAAATTCCGGGAAAAACAGTGATAGAGCATTTTCGAAAATTAATCTCATTCCTATTAGATAGTTAGCCAACTTTAGATTGAAGTCAGTGGAGAGGGACGAGGTCTAATAAATATGAAGAATGAATAAAAAGTTCCAATTCCTGTAATTTGCCAAATTTATTTGCGCAGTTTGAGTCATGGCAATGTCATGCAGTAATATGGAACACGATCTTTTGAACAAGAAAGGCTATTTTATTAAAAGTTTTTGCATCATTTCATCTAATTAGTTGTACTGTATTTCTATTGTGTTCTAAGATCCAGATTTCATATAATCATAATGGATCATATCAGCGCCAGAGCATTTAACACTCCCCATCAGCATTTTTTAAAGAATATTTTTTGCGCTGTGTTTTAGTGATTCATAAATGTTCTAACAGCCTAAGGACAAATATTTCCACTGCTAATTACACTAAGTTTTGCGCGGTCTGCGATGGAGCAGCTCTACGCCATTTTTCATAATGGAATAAATTTCCTACCCCTTCTTTTTCAATAAAACTTATCTTTGTTTTTTTTTTAATTTAGCATTTTTAGAGTTTGCTATAATTTCTCTTATCAGGTGAGAAAGTTAACTTCTAAACAAATGAAGAAACACGGCTCAATATAAAGTCAATGTTAAATAATAAGCTGCAAAGTTAACATATCCAGCCTAAAAATTTAATCCTTGTTGACGTTATATTTTTAATTACACATTGTACATCAATTTCTAAATTATTTCTGCTTTTATAGTTTTCTACTTCCTTGGTCTAAAACGCTTCATAAAACTTCTTTTTAAAAAATATTGAGTGGATCTGCAAACATATATAATGAATTAGCAAAATTAAATTTATGATCTGCATGACTTCATTATAGCTTTAATGAATACTAGGAGGCTTCGCCCCCTGCTCGCTAAAGCTCACCAACCCCCGGAACTGCTTTCGCAGTTCATTTCGGATTGCTTCTCAATCCAATGCTCGCTTTGCTCGCTCATTGGATACGCTCTGAACGTCTAGCTTTTGTATACCTTTTTGAATACTGAAGTTCCGAAAACTTTTCACTGTAGAAAATTCAAAACCTGTACATTTCAATATTAATTTGAAATTGCAAACAGCTCGCATATTTTTCTTAATCACACTATTCTAAATTTCAGTTGTTGAGAAAAGTAACTGTTGTAAGTTTTGTTTCAAAGTCTTTCCCACCAGAGGGCTAAAGCCATGCGTTGTAAAACAGTATGAAATAGTAGTCTGACACTGAACGCCGGATGTAAAGCATCGGCTTTGATGAAGATAATTTTGCATTTTTAATTCTCTGAAGGGCGCCTACCTAATAATATAAAATTTGTAGAATAAATGTATATATTTTTGATTGTTGATGAAGCCCATCATTTCGTGTTTTCATCAGTGTTCAGAAGCAGAACAACTATAAGTTTCTTATTTTAACGCAGAAATATAAAATGTATAAAAAACAAAGAAAAGAGTAAGAAAATGAGTATAGTCATAGAAAAAGTCTAAATTATAATATAGTATTTGTCAGTTAAAATAAAACTTTTTGTTTAAGTCATTTCTAACAATTCAAATTTCTCCGAGGCAATTCTAAAGTATAAATTAAGGTAGTATTGTTAAGTTGAAACACAATATTTTTAGTTTTGATGTCAACAATACAATTCCATTTTTCACGAAAACGATTGTTTCCATTGTTAAATTCAATGTCAGCAATTCAAATTTTTCTGAGGCAAACTCTTAACCTCTAAATATTACTTTTTTACTTACACATTTCTAAATGTAAGTATTCAACCACAAAACAACTTAAAGTCCTCAAATTTAGCATGAAGTTGTGAAATGTAATGAAAGAGGGTCATAGCAATAAAGAAAGTAGAAGTAAAGTTAGTACTGAAAAATTAAAGCAATATTTTTAATCAATGAGCCAAGTGCTTCAAGAAGCAGTTGTAGAAGTAGGTTGTTTATTTAAAACTTTTTATAGAATTTCTTTAAAAGCACAATTGTTAATTTGGGCATTTGGCGATACAACACTTACAGAATTGAAGGATTTGTTATGTCAAGCGCTCAGGTATCATAATTTTGATCTAGTTGCGCTTCTATGTCATTTTGATTTATTAAGTTAACTTTCAAAAAATTCTATGGCTGGCAACAGCATTTTTATTTTTTAAGTTGTTTATTTTTATTTCTGTTAGAATTCGCGATCGCAACGAACTATAGGGGGCGTTGTTGTATGAGACGCATACCTGCGATTTCTACATGAACCGTCATTCAGTTACTCTAGAGACGTCGTTAATGTAGCATGTAGCATTGCAACGTTCCTTCTTTATTGTGACTAATTAAATTTAAAAAAGAAAAATGCTTGATATTCTTTCTTATGCAAACGAAAACAAAATGGTATCTCTTTTTATTAGAGAAGGAATATCCAAAACACATCGGAAAAATATTTGTACACTAACAGAAAAAAATATGTATATTCTTATAAGAGTTAAAACCTAATGCCCGAGAAATAGTTTTACTAAATTTAATGATATAACATGAAAGGCCCATTTAAACTTTACATTCTATAGTTTTAAGAATCATATTACTTTAAAAATTAAAATGAACAAAAAGTATACATAAGCCTCATAATTTTATGAAATTTAATTTTGTAAACAAAGTTTTCTGACTACAATTTTTATCAAAAAATTTCAAGTTTCAATAAAAATCATCATTTAGAAACTAAGAAACGTAAAATAAAGAATGCTGACAAAACATTCTTTTTTGTCGCCATTTTTAGTGCTACAAAAATTCGTCTTTGGGATTTGCCAAAAACAAAACAAGATGCAATTGTATTTTTTTAGGAGGGAAATATTTTACCGAAAAAACGAAAATGTACCAATTCCCACAACATAAAACTTTATCTTGGTAAACGTACGTTTTGGAAATGTTATTTCATTTGGAATCTTATTTATCAGAGTTCATATGGCGATATGATTGTTTTGAATCTTTGCTAAACTCTATATCGGCTCATTTTCCACCGAAATCCGATTGACTACTTTGATTTTAAATAAAGTGTTTTATTTTATGAATTGTCGCAAAAATTTTAAGTGTAGATTAGCGGCACTTAAAAACCGCCAAATCTGTAGCGGCGGTGGCGTTAATAAGTAAGTACCGAATTTTTATTCCATACTTTTCTGAATCATATTACTTCAAACATTGGAATATACAAGAAGTATACATAAACACATAATGTTATACCATTTAATTTTTCAAAAAAAGTATTCTGAGAACAATTTTTATCAAAAAATTATAAACTAAAAAACGGAAAATAATGAATTCTTAGGATAAAAAAACGATTTCAAGAATTCTTTACATTGAAATAAAAACTTTCATATTGTTTCTTTTTTTATTATTCTTATAGCATACTGTAGAGAACTATCATCAAATGAAAAAAAAATATTTACAAGTAAATTTTTTATTGTAAAAATCATTGCACTTACCTGATTTATAATTCCCGGAGAATTCCAAAATGATAAGTTCCTTGTTTGAAAACTTTATTCTCAAATAATAGATACATAGTTTATCCCTTCATTACTTTTAGATAACATACTACACAGCAAAATTTTATAATAGATATGAAATTGAATATGTAGCTAAAAACAGAATAGCTGAATTCTAGTTGAACTTATTCTTTCAAAACTAAAAAATACTTACCAAGAAAGCGATTAAAATTAATTAAGAAACAGAACAAATGGCACTATTTCAAGTAACTTGGATAATTTTTTATTGTTGTTTTCCAAATTATATGGATACAGAAATATATACTATTCTATAACGAAGAAGAATATGTTATAACTATTACAATTCTGTATGTTCTGAATTCATATTTATTCACTGGAATGACGAAAGCAATGTTGACTTCACTTTAATTCGTAATGAATTGAAGACAGAAGAAATGCATTTTACCTTAATACACACATCTGTAACAGTATCCGAAATCGGAAGTCATCAGTTGCAAGTATGTTGATAATAGAAATGAAAAATTATTGAGGAATTTTTCTTCAAATGTTTGGCGTGTTCTGTTCCTGAAAGATTTACTAATATTCTGGAGATTTTTTTCAAGTTCTTCGGCCTTTTCCTTAGGGAAATTTTGTTTCTTATTTGCTGCTAAAAAATGGCGTCTGATTCAGTCAATGATTTCGATGGAACTAAATGAAAACGTGATAAATTAATGTCCGATACTTACAGGCTCCCGCTAGACGGCGTACTCGAGCGTTGCGATCGCGAATTCGTTATTTTTTAGCGAAATGTTTTTTAACCTAACAGAATTCTTTGCCGACTGATATATGAAGAAAATAAAGTAAATATTTAAGTGTTGTGAAAAGAATTTTATTCAGTTGTACAAAGTACTTCAGCCAAAATTTGGGAGCCACGTAAGAGAATTATATATATTAGATCAGAAACACATCATTAAAAGCCAGAATGCTTTGATGTTTTCGAAACAAAGCAAACGTTGCCACCAGCGGAAAAGAAATACAGCCAAAATTTGGGAGCCACGTAAGAGAATTATATATAATAGATATTTGTTATATTTTACATATATCTTTAAAGGACTTAATGTTTGTGAAGGAAAAAGAATAAAAAATTAAAAAAATCAGAGTATATTTTTTTCTTATAGGACCATTAACGAGCTTCACGGGATTCGAAGGGCTGGCGTGGTTTAATTCCAAGTACAACGACCCTGCCCTAGATTGGCCAGATTTAAATATTCATTTGTGGGGTTTCACAGATGCGAGTCATCCAGCAGGAGTTGCTCATGATGAAGTGAGAAAATGTTTTTATTTTGCTTTCAGGATTAGGTTAAAATGTAAAATTTTACGACGTTAAAAAGTAGTCGCTGCTAATTCGATACGAATTGGCTGTTTAAAACAAGTTATAAAATAACACATACAAACATAAGCATGATTATTAAATTCCAAAGATATATATCACAATTGGTTGATTAAATCAGTGATGTATATATTTTTTATATATCTAATATACACTGAATCCTCTAGGAAAAACCACCTCTGTATAGCATCCACCTCTATTTACGACCGTGTTAGAGTGGTGAGGAAATTTTTACCACTGATTTTGGGTTGAAGAAAACCTTTAGGAGAGACCATCAAAACCTCTCCCAGCGACAGGGCAAACATCCGCTCCAAATGCGGAAAATATCAAATAAGGAAACACGAAAAAATATATAAATAAAAATTAAAAAACTAACATGCCAAATAAATAAATTGAAATCTTATCGAAATATATTTGAGTGACTTATTTAGAGAATTCTTCTTGACAATCTCTGAAAGAGATTAACAACCTTAGTTGCAGTCAGAGTGCAACCTTGAAAGATAACAAAAGATGTACCTCAATAATTAAAACTTTAGTTAAAGTAATTAGAAGCATTTAGAAATATCCCCAAAATTTTGCTTTGAATTTAATCAAATGACAACAAAAATTATAATAATTAAACTGTTTATTAATCAATTCAATATTAAGCTTATTTCCAAGACTAAAAAGGAACTTTCTCCCGCCAGAAACTCAAAATACGGTGGAAACTTAAAGTACGTCAGGAAATTAAGTTGTACTAAAATGTCTCATTATTTAAGATTAAAGTTAAGGTATGCAAAACATTAAATTTTTAATTTAATAAAATCCTTACAGAAAACAAAATTGAACACAATTCTTTAACTGAAGTTTTAATTAATATATTTCAAAGTCAAAGAAATTTCTCTAAAGCCAAAAATTTACATTGTACAAAAAATACGTTTCATTATTTAAAACTCAATTTCAGTATAAATTTATTACAATAACAGCTAGAATTAGAAATCAACACTCCATATTCTGTATCATGTATACAAAGTAAGATCATTTTGTAATTCTAAATTAGTAAACGTTACCAACATAAAATGAAACATCATTCTTTACAGGTTTACAGTAAAGTTTACAGTCATTATGAAGGTAAAAATACATTTAGTATTCTTCCATCATTCCTGCACACTTTGAGCAGAGGAACTGTCAGATTGGCTTCAAAAAATCCTAAAGAACATCCTCTCATTGATCCTAACGTATTTGACAAACCAATTGATCTTGAAAGGGTTGTAGAAGGTAATACGATTATTAAGATTATTATCAAATAAATTATTATGACAAAAAGTTTATCCTTTGTGCACGTAGGATCAAGTTTCATACTTTTATTTCGGCACATTTCTTACAATATATATATATATATATATATATATATATATATATATATATATAGTACATGTTGATTATAGAAGCCATTCAAGCTCACTCTAAACTGATGCTAATCATGGCGATTGTCTCAAAATTCAGTAACAGTATTCAAGTAGCATCAAAACATAATGAAGTTCTGAGAATATGGCAATTAAACATATTAAAACCAACTAAGAAATGATTATAACAGTCATACCAGAAGCTATATATTAGTACGATTGAATCGTACGCAGTTGAATACGACAAAATATAAGCCATTTCTCACATGATTCTACAGTTAAATCAATTACACAGTAAAAAATTTTGGATTAAATTACGATTCATAAGCAGGCACTTTGGGTGCATCATCCGTAAAATTTGTTTTTAACGTAAAATATTATACCGTAATTTCGGTGGTAGAGTGATTTAGTGATTTCACAATATTTATTACTATAAAAATAACGGTATATTACATTTTTATCCCGTTAAATGGAAGGTAAAAATGAATACTACGGTTAAAAGTACCGGCACTCTGAATATCGGTACTTTTTATCATAATTTTATCCGACACTTTCAAAAGTATGGAAAAACTAAACATACGCTAATTATTTTTCATTTCGTGTTTTTTAAATATGTAATTTCAGAAAAAATAAATAATGAACATACGTAAACCGCAGTGGTTTTATTAGTTTGCTAAACAATGCTGTTTTCGCGCTATTTTAAATAAGAGAATTTTAAGATTACGTCCAAAAGAAGTGTTTATTTGAAATTTCTTTTTTAAACTTTTATTCCTTGTCCCCCTTTCTTTTCATTCATGTTTACATCTTCAATTTTTCAGGTATGCAAGAGGCAGTGAATATCGTTACTACGACTGAGGCTTTCAGAAGAATTCAGGCCAAAATGTTCGATATTAAATTTCCCGGATGCGAACAGTATGAAGCAAACAGTACTTACTATTCTACTGATTATTTAAGATGTTTAGCTGTCCACTACACTTTCGACTATTACCATCCTGTGGGTACCTGCAAAATGGGTAGTCCAACAGACATAACAGCCGTTGTGGATCCACAATTGAAGTAATTTTTTGGATTTTTTTATTATTACCAGTACCGTCATGTGGGGCTACTTTGTGCAGGATTTCGCAGTTTTTGAACTTTGACATGTAAGAAAACTATGTTAATTCAAGCTTTAGTAAAATTTATCGATATTATATTCATAACTGGACTCGGACGAGTGAATTTGATCAATATTGACGTTATTTGTATGTAATATTTACAATTAATAAGTCAAAACATACCTTGCACAAAGTAGCCCCCAAGTGGGGCTACTTTGTGCAGCGATAGGAATTCAGTTTAATAATCATGATTTTAGTAAAATATTGATATAAAATTGTTAAAAAAGTTAATTGTTGACATTTTTAATAACAAAAACATCAAGATATGTAAAGATATTAGTTTGAAAATAATTTCCAGCCTTAAAAAATCTTTTTTTTTTATCAAGAATTTTTTCTTAAAAAGAATGTTTATTTCAAAACATTTGAATTTAAGAAAAAGGATTGAAAGGGAACATTGAAATGGATGAAATTTCAAAAATACTAATTATTACATAGTCAGTAACATTTATAATATTGATAAATTTGAACATAACATGCTTGAATGAACACGACAGAACTTGCTCTTCAGTTTCTGTCAAAATCCCCTGATGCCTTATAAAATATATTTTTATGTGTCAGATCGTTTGATTAATTCATTAGAAAAACCTTTGAAGAAGAAAAATAGTAGTTTACCAGCACGTTTCACGTGTTTCTTGTGAATTTAATTAGAGATAGTATTTCTGTGGATTTTGTACTTCCGAGAAGCTTCTGCAATCGACATACCACCAGCAACTGCTTGCAAACATTGTTGCAGCTTTTCTAAAGTGTAATCACGGTAATTTCTCGTTCGAGGTATTTTTTTTATAATGTCTGACAATTTTTCTGTCGAAAAATAAACTAATGAAACTTTGCACAAAGTAGCCCCACAGTGCATTTTTGTTCATTTTCCGTTTATTTGTTATTAATTAAAAAATTTTTTTAACGCTAACATGATATAATTTTTTATTAATATATAAATAAAAAAAAATTGCACTTACGACAATTATTTTATCAACGTCTTTGCATTTCACAGCCAAAGTTTCCACGCACACTTTTCGACATCCGACGTTCACGGAAAGTTGTTGACATTGGATAAACAAAACACACTCTGAGATTGTTTTAAAATTCGAAAAAATGTTTGTAGTAATAGAGGAGACTTCTATCTTCAAATTCCACACATTTTTAACGTGAAAAAAATATAATACTGAATAACAGCACTTGAAAAGTTCCAAATTCGAATTTACACACATCTGCACAAAGTATCCCCATATGACGGTATATGTAAATATATGTGTACTCTAATTTCTGCTATGGTATTCTGCTTCATAATTTTTATATTGAAGTGCTAAATAAAAGGACATTTTGAGTAAAACACTTAGTGACATTCAGAATAACAACTATATAATGACGTCATGGGCCATTTTTCATTTAATTTTTATAATCTAAAACTTGGTAGTCCCCCCTCTTGAAACCGTAAAAAATCTTAGCTCTTCCTAATTACCTTTACGAGAATTTTATATAAAAAATTACTTTATTTATTCATATATTAAGTAATATTTTTGAATAATTTTTGTTCCAGTTTATTCATTGAAATGTAGTCTATTGAAACTAAGCTACCGAATTTTAATATTAAAGTCTGTATGTATCTTAAAACGTTTTCAAACTGACATGATTTTTAAAGTTCAAGTCTCAAAAATACTTGCAACCTTAAAATTTAAGATTCGGAGACTAAGTTCAATGAAGTATAATTTAATAAAGTAATTATTTAAAATCATTAATTATTTACTGAATAAATAGGATGATAGGCATGTAATTTTTGCAGGATTATCATGAACAAAGCAAAGTCCTTTTCTTATTTGAAGAATATCCTTATTTATTTTATATTCTGATCTATGACATTTGTTTATGAATTGTCTGTGTTCAGTCCTACAAAAAGGAAATATACATTATAAGTATATAAACTAACATTATAAGTATACATTATAAGTATATAGAACGTGGGACTTGTTCGAACTATGCATCTAACGAGCTAAACAACGAACTAAATATCTCTGAACTATAACATACATAAATATTAAGAAAGTCTGCAAATAAATCGGGAATTTTTTTTTAAACATTTTTTTTAAAAACAGAAAAAATCTGTATTTATCTTTAAACAGTTTTTTTTTTGGTGAAAAAAATTTCTTTTCTGTATAATTTACAGTTATTTTTACAGTATACTCTTTGTTCTTTCAAAAAAAGTTACATAATTTTAAATAAGATATTCTTTTTTGCAGAGTAAGAGGAATAAAAAAACTTCGAGTAGCTGATGGGTCTATAATGCCAGTCATAGTTGGTGGAAACACTAATGCCCCCATCATAATGATCGGGGAAAAAGCGTCAGATATGATTAAGGAAGATAATCCAGATCGATTGCAATGTTAGATAACCAGATTGTACCAAAATGACACAAAGAGTCATCTAACCAAATCATCATCAAATTGGTTATGTATTAAAGATGAGCAGACCGTAGTTTTCGGACCGAGTCGAAAAGAACTTAAATTTTGTTCAAAATATAGTAAACATATATTTCATTATTATAAATGTATATATAACATTTATATCTTTATAAATATATTGGTGAATGTCCGAAATATATAAAAGGTCTAGTTAAGTGCCACTGCCTGGTATACATTTACCTGGCATGCCCTAAATCAATATTTTCGTAAGGTTCAGTACCACCACCCGGTATACATTTGCCCGGTATGTCCTACATCAATGCTTTTCAAGGTCAAGTTCAACTGCCCAGTATGCATTTAACTAGTTCTCCGAACGCTGATGTTTCTCCTAATCTACCCTCAGCAGATATTAATATATCAAACAAATATAATACTATCAACGAATAAATTATTATCAAATGGGATATAACAAATATTTCGGACATTCACCAAAGTGACTATGTGATTGTTGACACTCGCCGGCGACAGTCGACGTTCTCTTGATTAAGGACATTCACGGTAGCACACACACACGCGCACACACACACACACACACACACACACATATATATATATATATATATATATATATATATATATATATATATATATATATATATATATATATATATATATATATATATATATATATATATATATATGTTACGGACGGGGAGTGTTGATGAAGCTTCAAAGCAGTCTAGGGTTGCGTTTTAAAGCTTTTATTATAACAAAAAACACTTAAATGACAATAGATAATAATTAGAGCTGGAACATCTTAATGAGCTCGCTCCCCGTAGCCGTTCAGTGAGTGAATGTAGAGGGAGTCTGCTCAACTACAGGTGGCGCTGCATGGCGTATGCAACACTCTGTCATCCTGACTTAGTCGGTCTCCGACTAATTGCTTTAAAGGTAAATATTAAACATCACAATAAAAAGAAAATATTGATGACAGAAATATTTTGACAATTGAATTGAAATATAAAACAGTAAATTAATGAAAATTTAAATCTAAACTAATTCTAAATATATTCAATTTTAATATAATATATAGTTGATAAAGTAAAAATGCACTTTTCAAAATTATTAAGCAAATGAATTTCTCTTCAATCTATAAAACTAGCAGAAAATAAGTAATAAAAAGATATTTTCAAATATATAAATCTACAAAAAATTTTTTATCTCACTTCTGAAAAATATGATCAATATGAATATTTCGATGATTAAAATAGAAATTTGTTATTAATATTCAGTTAAATATGTTCAATTAATATTTGATTTATGTAATAAAATTCAAAATGAAAATAATAAATTTTTAAAAAAATTTGAGAGTCTGTGTAAAAGTTCTTGCACTAAAAATTTTTTAAGAAAATCGAAAGTCAGTGTAAGAGTTCTTGCACAATTGAAAAGTTCATATGAAAAAAAAGGAAAAAGTTTATGGATCTTCCCACGGTTTCATTAAGTCTGCTGATGTGGATGTGACAGTTGGTCCTTCTCCTATACCGATCTTGTGAACATCATATCTATCGTTGGGTCTAATTTTTGTCACTGTGTATGGACCGAAAAATTTTGGTCGAAATTTCAAACCTGTCCCAAATTGGGTTCGTTTGATGGCAACTCTGTCGTGGAGCTTATACTTCGTTGCTGTCTTTCGTCTAGTATTATAATTGTGCTTGGTTTTTTCTTGCATTTCAAGTATATTGCTTTTTGCTTCTTTTCGCATTTGTTGTTGATTTTCAAGTAAAATATGTATGTGTTCTTCCTCGAGGATTTTCTTGATGTGCAGGTCTTCTTTATTTCTCATCTTAACTCCTGTTAAGAGCTCGAAGGGTGTAAACTTTGTTGTTGAAGAAACAGTGCTGTTGATTACACGTTGGACTGCTGGTACATGCTTGAACCATTTGCTGGGGTTGTCAAGGGATAACTTGGTGATGACTGAGATTATCGTCGCATGAAATTTTTCCACCTGTCCATTCCCACGTGGCTGACCTGTGGTGATTGTGACATGATCAATTTGTTCGTCTTCACAGTACTTCTTGAATTCTATTGAGGTGAATGCGGATCCTTTATCTGAGATGATTCTTCTTGGATTTCCAAAAGTAATTTGTTGCAGTTGTAGTTTATCCAAGGCATCTTTAGCTGATGTTGACTTGACTGGATAAATCCATAAGAATTTGGTGAAATCATCTACGACGGTGTAAATGTATTTGTAATTCTTATTTGTACTGGGTAAGGGACCAAGAAAGTCTATGTGGTATGTATCAAGAGGAATGTCTCCTTTTGGGATGGGATGCAAGAAACCTTCTTGTTTTCCTACTTTACGTGATGAAAGTATACATGGAATGCAATTGGAGATTACATTTTCAACAGTCTTTCTCATATTTGGGAACCAAAATTGTTGTTTAACCATGTCTTCTGTCTTGTTGATACCAAAATGGCCTTTGTTGTGTTGTAGTTGAACTATTTGTTTTTGCATATCTTGAGGTATGACTAAGAGTTCTTGATTGTTTACTAGTCTGTATAGGATGTTGTTTTTGTACTTGTAGTCTGTAGTTGGAGAGTGTTCGATTAGTTGTCTTATGCCTTGTGTGTATTCATCTTTGGCTTGGGCATGGCAGATTTTCTGGGTTGTTTCGTCAACTTGGATTGTCATGACAGGATATCGGCTAAGAGCGTCGACATGCTTCATCTGTTTTCCAGGTCTGTGTATTATTTCATAGTCGAAATCTTCTAGTAACATTGCCCATCTAGCAATTTTAGGTGGCAGTTCTTTTTTTGACATAGTCTTTTGGAAAGCTTGGCAATCTGTGAAAATTTTGAACTTGGTGCCTACGAGGTAATGACGAAATTTTTTAAGTGCTTGCACTATAGCTAAAACTTCTAATTCGTATGATGAATATTTTTCTTCTCGTGGGGATGTCTTGTGGCTCATATAATGAATGGGATGTAGGCTGTCATCTAAATCAGATTGCATGAACAGAATTGCGCCAACTCCTTTTGACGATGCATCGCAATGAAGCTGTAAAGGTGAGCCTTGCTTGAAAAGGTGTAGCACTGGTTCAGTTGATAAGGCTTGTTTCGGCGTTTGAAAAGTTTGTTACTGTTCTGGGCCAAAATGAAAAGGAACGTTGTCTCTAAGAAGATCACTTAGTGGTCGTGCAATAATTGCATAATCTTTAATAAACTTTCTAAAATATCCTGTTAGGCCTAGGAATGATTGAACATCTTTAGCAGTTTGGAGCTTTGGAAAATTTAAAACAGCTTTTGTCTTTTCTGCTGAGGGACTAATCGTACCATTTTCTAAAATATGTCCAAGAAAGGTAATTTTTCTTTGCAGGAAATTGCATTTTTTGAAATTAAATTCAAGTCCATAGTCGGAAGCTACTTTGAAAACTTTCTGGAGTTTTTGAAGACCTTCGGACTCATCATCGGATGGAACAATCACATCGTCCAAATATAAGATCAATGTCCCGTCTTCTAAGAGTTCTCGAAAAACAATTTGTATAAATCGTTGAAATACTGCTGGTGAATTGGAAAGGCCGAAAGGAACTTTGTTGAATTCAAATTGTCCATCTGGTGTCACAAACGAAGTGTATTTGCGGCTTTGAGGATGAATGTCTACGTGGTGAAAAGCATTTCTTAAGTCCAGATTTGTAAAGACTGAAGCACCTTGTAGTCTATCGAAAATGTCATCCATAATTGGGAGTGGAAATCTTTCTTTAATTAACTTCTTATTTAAACATCGATAATCAATCGCAATGCGAGTTGAGCCATCTTGTTTTTTACATAAGACTATAGGAGCAGAATAATCTGAAGTGCTTTCTCTAATTATACCTTTGTTTAACATTTCTTTAATTTGCTTATTAACTTCTAATTTCTCGAAAATAGATAGGCGGCGCGGACGTTGATGAACTGGGATTTCATCTTGAAGAAAAATTTGCATTTCATAATTAGTGTTCTTAATTTTATTTGGTCTATAAGATTTAATAAGTTGTTCAATTTCGGCACGCGTATCGGATTTTAAATGAGATAAATCAACATCGGCGTTAACTATATTTATATTAGATAAACAATAATCCGTATTTTCAATAAAAGCATTTTTAATCTCTTTACTTTCCGGATTTGAAGAATTAAAATAGTTTGTTTCTGTTTCGGCTGACGAAAATATATCGGTTTCGGTTTGTTTATTTACATCGGAACGAGCACTCTGATCACGTGATTTGGCAGTTTCCGCTTTCCTATTACGCGCATACGTCATTGAATCAAACTCATTTATTTGTTTTTCAAATAAATTTTGAGTAGAAGTACTTTTGCATTCGCATAACAAATTTTCGGTTTCAGTTTGAAAAGGTAGTGGTTCATTATTATTCTCAATCTCAAAGAATGACTGACCTTCGTCTAACTGACGCGAATGTATTGCACCCTTGTCAGATCTATTTTTAGAAAGTGGGGGAGAAAAATTATCGTTTTCTGAAATGAAAGAAGTAATTTGATTTTCTTTTTCAGACATAGAGCTTAATTTAGAAGTATTTTGTTGTTCGTTTTTATGCAAAGGAAATTTAGTTTTAGAATAAGGAGAAATCATATTTTCTTTTGAAATTCGATCATATTCTTTTATTGCTTCGTTTAAATCATCCAAAATATTTGGGGGAATTATTAAATCACAATAAAGATTTTTACAAACGGCTGCCGTTACTGTTATAGGATTTTCACGAAAACTTGGAAGCGATAATTTTACTTTTGAAAGTTCAGCTTGTACTTCATTTCCGAAAGCACAAGTTAATTGAACAGTTCCGACACTTTTTGTTTTGGGGGGAATTAAGTGTTCTCGTACGCAAATAATATTGGCTCCCGAATCAACTAACGATTGAATGACTAGTTTATCATTAACGAAAATTTTTTCATATTGTAATTCATGCTTAGATTCATTAAATATTTTAGCTTCGACTTTGCAAACAGGGTCTCGATTTGAGTTAAATCTACGATTTGAA